>NC_081185.1:60413695-60641748 GCF_029867415.1 Vicia villosa | reverse complement strand
ACCGGAAACTAACTCATCTCTAGTAAGTTCAGAAAATACCTCTTCAGAATCTGATTCTGATGTAGATTCTGATCCGTCATCTTCTGTCGCCATCAGCGCACAGTTGGCCTGCTCATCTTCAGAGTCTGAATCATCTTCTGACTCATCCCAGGTTGCCATAAGACCTTTCTTCTTATGAAACTTCTTCTTGGGATTTTCCTTCTGAAGATTTGGACATTCATTCTTGAAGTGTCCAGGCTCATTGCATTCATAGCACATGACCTTCTTCTTGTCAAATCTTCTGTCATCAGAAGATTCTCCACGTTCAAATTTCTTTGAACTTCTGAAGCCTCTGAACTTCCTTTGCTTGGTCTTCCAGAGTTGATTTAGCCTTCTGGAGATCAAAGACAGTTCATCTTCTTCTTCAGATTCTGATTCTTCAGGATCTTCTTCTCTAGCCTGAAAAAGCGTTAGTGCATTTCTTGATATTGGATTTTAATGCAATAGACTTACCTTTCTTTGAGGCTCATTTGCGTCCAGCTCTATTTCATGACTTCTCAAGGCACTGATAAGCTCTTCCAGAGAAACTTCATTCAGATTCTTTGCAATCTTGAATGCAGTCACCATAGGACCCCATCTTATGGGTAAGCTTCTGATGATCTTCTTTACGTGATCAGCCTTGGTGTATCCCTTGTCAAGAACTCTCAATCCAGCAGTAAGAGTTTGAAATCTTGAAAACATCTTTTCAATGTCTTCATCATCCTCCATCTTGAAGGCTTCATACTTCTGGATTAAAGCTAGAGCTTTAGTCTCCTTGACTTGAGCATTTCCTTCATGAGTCATTTTCAAGGACTCATATATGTCATAGGCCGTTCCCCTGTTAGATATCTTCTCATACTCAGCATGAGAGATAGCATTCAGCAAAACAGTTCTGCATTTATGATGATTCCTGAAAAGCTTCTTCTGATCATCATTCATTTCTTGCCTTGTCAGCTTTACGCCTCTGGCATTTACTGGATGTTTGTAACCATCCATCAGAAGATCCCATAGATCACCATCTAGACCCAGAAAGTAACTTTCCAGTTTATCTTTCCAGTATTCAAAGTTTTCACCATCAAATACCGGCGGTCTAGTATAACCATTGTTACCGTTGTATTGCTCAGCAGAGCCAGATGTAGATGCAGGTGTAGACTTTTCACTTTCATCAACCATCTTTTACTGAAGCGTTTTTCTCTTCCTGAATCTTTTCTAAACACGGTTAAGTGCTTGCACCTTAGAACCGGCGCTCTGATGCCAATTGAAGGATAGAAAAACACTTAGAAAGGGGGGGTTTGAATAAGTGTAGCTTTAAAAAACTTGACAGATAAAAATAAATTGCACAGTTATTTTTATCCTGGTTCGTTGTTAACTAAACTACTCCAGTCCACCCCCGCAGAGATGATTTACCCTCAACTGAGGATTTAATCCACTAATCGCACGGATTACAATGGTTCTCCACTTAGTCAGCAACTAAGTCTTCCAGAGTCTTCTGATCACACACTGATCACTCCAGGAACAACTGCTTAGATACCCTCTAAGACTTTTCTAGAGTATACTGATCCACACGATCACTCTAGTTTACAACCTGCTTAGATAACCTCTAAGACTTCCTAGAGTATTCTGATCCACACGATCACTCTAGTTCCTTACAACTTAATGTAATCAATTCTAAGAGTATTACAAATGCTTCTTAAAAGCGATAATCACAAACTGTGATATTTCTCTCTAATCGTTTAAGCTTAATCTCACTAATATATTACAACAGCAATGTAGTGAGCTTTGATGAAGATGAAGATTCTGAGCTTTGAGTTTGAACAGAGTTTCAGCAAGTTTAATATGAGTTGTTTTGGTGCAGAATCGTTAACCTTGCTTCTCATCAGAACTTCATATTTATAGGCGTTGGAGAAGATGACCGTTGAGTGCATTTAATGCTTTGCGTGTTCCGTACAGCATCGCATTTAATGTTATACGCTTTTGTCAACTACCTCGAGCCTTGTTCACGCTGTGTCTACTGACGTAGCCTTTAGTAGCTTTTAACGTTCCTTTTGTCAGTCAGCGTAGCTTGCCACTTGTACTTTCTTCTGATCTGATGTTTGTGAATACAACGTTTGAATATCATCAGAGTCAAACAGCTTGGTGCAAAGCATCTTCTGATCTTCTGACCTTGAAGTGCTTCTGAGCGTGATACCATCAGAACTTCAGTGCTTCTGTTCTCTTGTTCTTCTGATGCTTCCATAGACCCATGTTCTGATTCTGCTTCGACCATCTTCTGATGTCTTGCCAGACCATGTTCTGATGTTGCATGCTGAACCCTTTGAGACAAAGCTTCTGAGCGCTGAATTATGCGTACTCTTTATATATTTCCTGAAAAGGAAATTGCATTGGATTAGAGTACCATATTATCTAAAGCAAAATTCATATTATTGTTATCATCAAAACTAAGATAATTGATCAGAACAAATCTTGTTCTAACAATCTCCCCCTTTTTGATGATGACAAAAACATATATATAAATGATATGAATTTGCGATCAGAAAGAACAGACGGCAAAAGACAAATTACACAGCTATAGCATAAGCATATGAATATGTCTCCCCCTGAGATTAACAATCTCCCCCTGAGATAAATAATCTCCCCCTGAAATAAATACTCGAAGAACTTTAATAAAAGACTTCCCTGATTATTTCGGTAGAGACGATCATATAAGCTTCTGTCTTCAGAGAATTCATAGCTTCTGACTTCTGCTTCCATTGGACAGCTTCAGAACTAGAATTTCTTTAGATCCCTAGAACACTCACAGCTTCTGATTCCTGCTTCCATCTAGGACAGCTTCAGAACTTGAATTTCTTTGATCTTCTGAACATTCACAGCTTCTGATTTCTGCTTCCATTCAGGACAGCTTCAGAACTTGAATTTCTTTGATCTTCAGAACATTCACAGCTTCTGATTTCTGCTTCCATCTAGGACAGCTTCAGAACTTGAGTTTTCTGGATCTTTAGAACATTCACAACTTTGAATTTCTGCTTCCCTCGGATAGCTTCAGAGCTTTGAATTTCTACCAACATCACTTCATGCTAGATTTGTATCAGAACATTGTTGAATGTACCAGAGCATCATCAGAGCATCTCTACATCCTGAAATGTTACAGAACAAAAACTAAACGACAAAAGTCAGCATGAACGAGTCAGAACATAAAATGTATATTCGAACACATTATATGTATCAGAGCCATATAGGCTAAAATAATGTATCAGAGCAAATAGAATTTTGTCAAAGCAAATAGACAAATATGGATCAAATTCTATTATCAGTGCTTCTGATTCATTCTTCTTTCTTGCTTCTGATCTCTGAAGCTTGACAGCACTCGGCTTGCTTCAGTTTCCATGGTTTTGCTTCTTGTGTTTGCTTTGAAGATTCTCTTCACTTCTTTATACCTGCAAAACACTTAAACCATATAGAACTTGCAGTTCTTGTTAGTGAGAGCAACTGATTAAATCAAATCATTTATCATTTATCTTTCTCCCCCTTTTTGTCATATCATCAAAAAGCAAAAAAGATTCAGAGACAAACAAAACGAAACACACGGAGGAAGAAGTTGATTTCATTGAAGTTCAAACAGCAGGTACAGAAGTACATGAAGATAAGAAAGATCAGATGCACAAAGACAGATGCAACGAAAAGAAAGAAACAACACAGACTCAATCTAAGATGGCCCTAGTCTTGACAAGATCTTGGTCAGCATCTCTTGAACCTTATTGTTGTGTCCTTCTTGCCTCACCATGAAAGCGCTATACTCAGCATTGAGTGAGCTTTGCTCATCCTGTCTTTTCTGAATTTCTTCCAGAGTTCTTGCAAGACGAGAAGATTCATCAGAAGAAGCTTCACCGCTTTCAACCACAGGAATAGCATGTTGATCTGCAGCTTCCATAGATAGATCATTTGCAGGGATTTCCTCAACAGGAACAGTTTTAGCAACATGATCTTCAGCATCTGCTTCTTGCATAGAAGCATCTCCATATTCTGCAGCAGGAATTTCCGATTCTCCATTCTCAAGTGCCTGAAGAATGGCAGCTAGATTCCTGGGAGCAGAAGGACCTTCAACTTCTGGTGGGTCAACAACTTCTGGAATGACCAAGTTTGGATCTTTCTCAGAAGGGTTTTCCCTCAGATAGTCAAAGAGAGTCTTGAAATCTCCGAGCAGAACAGGGTATTGAGGTATCCAGACCACAATCTCCCTGCAAGGATTGGCTTCCAATGCAGCAGCGAGTCTTGCTACTTCCAATTCATCCACAAAGGGCTTCTCCTCAGCAGCAACGCAATTTCTGAGAGGATGGTAGTATATACCATTGTCTTCCTCCAGAAGGTAACCAGGGTAACCAGGGGCAGCAGCCACTAGTCTTTTCTGTACTCCCATTGCTTCTACTTGAAAATCCTTGCGAAATCTTCTCCAGAGATTTCTTGTAGAAACATCATCCAGACCATTTAGGAATGCATCCTTTAGAAGGTCTAGACTGCTAATCACCTCATGTCTGAAAAGTTCCAGGTAGGTATAGGGTTCAGGTTCAGGCGGATTGAAGGTGAATTTGTAGTCAGGGTAGAGAAGACAGTAAGGTTTGGATTTTCTGGTAGGTAAGGGATGGGATATAGAAGGTGGAGGTACGGTGGATGAGGAAGAAGGGATATCTGAGAGAATGATTGATGAGGATGGAATATCAGAAATGATAGATTGAGACGAGGATGGAGTGTTTGTAAAGGGAATTGGTGAGAAAGATTTATCAGAAGGAGTTGGGGGAAGAATACTTAAAGGTGTGGGGTTTAGAATGGGAGAGGAGAAGGATGATGGAGAAGGATTTGGTAAGGTGAAGTTTACTTTTGGT
Source organism: Vicia villosa (assembly GCF_029867415.1). Lineage (NCBI taxonomy): Eukaryota > Viridiplantae > Streptophyta > Magnoliopsida > Fabales > Fabaceae > Vicia > Vicia villosa. The sequence continues at coordinate 60,636,853 of NC_081185.1, read as the reverse complement.
TCAGAAGGAGGTGATTGGGGAGAAGGTTTAGGGACAGAAGGAGGTGGAGTAAAAACCTTTCTGGAGATTTGTACAGAAGAAGAAGATCTTGTTCTGCGAAAGGAATCTCTGATCCTTTTATCTCTTCGTTCTTCAGAGTCCACCTTGTCAGGATCATAGGTGACCCTCAACTTCTTGGCTTTCTCAGCCTCATCTTCTTGGGCTTTTCTTTTTAGCCTAGCCTTTAGTTCCTTCTGATCCTTCTTCAGAAGATCAGCCTTGGACGGAAGTAATCTGCCACGGATCCAAGCAGGATCAATATCTGATTGCTTCCTAACACAATCTTCCAGGTAAGACTTGACAACCTGATGCAGTTCTTCTTGAAACAGGGAGGCAAAACCTTCAGCAACAACTCTTCTTGAGAGAATGTCAGGAAAACTTGGGCACACAGAAGGTACATTTTTAATGAGTTCTAATCTGAACAGATCCACACCATTAAAAATGGGACCTTGAACTACTCCAAGCAAATGGGATGCATTGAGTTTTCTGATGGAGTCCAGCACTTTGCTTTCAGTAAGAATGTCTGAAATCATTCTTCCAAACGGAATAGTCGTTCTTGGAAGATGAGGGTACTTCGCCCTTTCCTCTTCTCTTGACTCAAGGATTGAAGTCTTCAGATTCTCAAACAGAATGTGAGAGATGTTGATCTCAGTCTTTTTGCCAATGCAGAAAAGAGTGTGCTTGTGATCTGGACTGATATAAGAGGAGGAGAGCATCCTTTTTCTGTGGTGAAGAGAACCCAGAATAATCTCAGCCCATACTCTATAAAATGGCCTCAAGGTGCCTGTGTTATTAGAGTCAATCCCAGAAGACTTAGAGATTTGTTTTTCAACTATTGACCAATCAACAGATGTATATCGAAAACCAGACCAACCTTCTTCATCATTCAGATTGTATAGCTTCCTGATCAGTTTTTCAGAGATAACCACTTCATGCCCTAGCACGAATGAAATGATGGCCGTTGGGGTAACCGTTGCATGTACCCAGAAATCCTTCACAAGATCAGGATAAATTGGACCAACCAATCTATTGAGATACTTGGACCATCCTTGCTCAAGGATTCTTGCATCACACTTAAAGCCATTCGCTTTAAGATTGTTGAAGTCCACAGCAGTTTCACATAAAACCTCCAAGTCCTTCGTGGGTATCAAGCAAGTTTTCAAAGGAGCATATTCATAATTTCGTAGAAGGATATGTGAAGAAGTAAGTCTTTCTTTTGAGGAAGATGAACAGGAGGAAGAGTTCATGATGATAATGCTTTGAGATCAAATCAGAAAACTAGGGTTTGAAGAGAAATGCAACGAAGTGAATGCACAAAAGAGAGAGAAAGAGAGAAAAAGAGGGAATGAAGATGAAGCGGGTTATTTAAAAGATTTAAAAAGAAATCATTATGCATTTAATGAGAAATGACATTAGGAGAGAGAACACAGTAAATGAAATGATTTAATACAGTTACCTAGGTCGGCGTCTTTTCAACTGCACGCTTTGTACAAACTGTACAGACACGTGTTCACCATCAGATAATAGATGACAGCTGTAAATTTCAGAATAGACTTTACGCCTTCAGATTCTGATCACTGCTTCTGATCTGATCAACTTTCTCTTCTGGAAACACTCCTTCTGAAGTGTGCTGATATAAATCTGAATGATCTTCTGATCCATTACTTCTGATATACACAGCTTCTGGAGGTTCACTTCTTTGTTCTGCAGCTTCTGATAAGACAAAACTGTATCTGCAGAAGTTCTTAAGCTCTTTGTTTCATCAGAAACAAGTTTATCATCAAACCAGATGTTTATTGATTCATCCACAATCAATGTTTCAATATTGTATATTCTGTAGCATTAAGAGCATTTAGAATAATCAAGAACGAAACATCAATGCTTTAGAGACAAACAAAACAGATGGTTCCAAGATTAATAAACTTTCTTTTCTGATTTCCTACGAACATAGTTTCTTCAACAAATTTAGGTACCAGAACTTGGAAGACTATCCTTCTTCCCTTCAAGTGTTGAGACCAACTTGAGTCCAGGTGACATGTCATGTTGATTTTTATCTTCTTTGTCGCCAAGAGAATCTGCAAAAGAAATAGTCTTTTTCTTTGGTACCCACATTTTCTTGGGTCCTTTCTTGTTAGTTCTCTTCAAGTTCTGATTGAACTTAGGTTTAACATTGTAAGCAATAGGAGGAACAACATGATAATTTTTAATGTGAGTTTCATGATATTTCCTAGGTTGTGTCACATGCTTTTTGGTGTGTGTTATGTGAAAACTTTGAGCATGTGAAGTGTGCCTAATATCATGGGAGTGGCCATACTTGAACTGATCATACAATGGCTTGTATGTGAGTTTCATTTCATCAACAGGTTCAAGTTTGTATGGGGTTTCACCCTCAAAACCAATGCCAACTCTTTTGTTTCCAGACACAGCATATATCATAGAAGCTAGCTGACTTCTGCCAATACTTCTAGATAAGAACTTTCTGAAACTTAAATCATATTCTTTCAGAATATGGTTTAGACTAGGAGTGGATTTTTCTGAATCAGAAGGAGATCCAACATTATTGGATAATTTTAAAAGTTTTTCTTTTAATTCAGAATTCTCCAACTCAAGCTTCTTTGTTTCAAATTCAAATAGCTTTTTCAGCTTTTTGTATTTGAGACTAATCTGAGACTTGAGTTCCAGAAGTTCAGTTAGACCGGAAACTAACTCATCTCTAGTAAGTTCAGAAAATACCTCTTCAGAATCTGATTCTGATGTAGATTCTGATCCGTCATCTTCTGTCGCCATCAGCGCACAGTTGGCCTGCTCATCTTCAGAGTCTGAATCATCTTCTGACTCATCCCAGGTTGCCATAAGACCTTTCTTCTTATGAAACTTCTTCTTGGGATTTTCCTTCTGAAGATTTGGACATTCATTCTTGAAGTGTCCAGGCTCATTGCATTCATAGCACATGACCTTCTTCTTGTCAAATCTTCTGTCATCAGAAGATTCTCCACGTTCAAATTTCTTTGAACTTCTGAAGCCTCTGAACTTCCTTTGCTTGGTCTTCCAGAGTTGATTTAGCCTTCTGGAGATCAAAGACAGTTCATCTTCTTCTTCAGATTCTGATTCTTCAGGATCTTCTTCTCTAGCCTGAAAAGCGTTAGTGCATTTCTTGATATTGGATTTTAATGCAATAGACTTACCTTTCTTTTGAGGCTCATTTGCGTCCAGCTCTATTTCATGACTTCTCAAGGCACTGATAAGCTCTTCCAGAGAAACTTCATTCAGATTCTTTGCAATCTTGAATGCAGTCACCATAGGACCCCATCTTATGGGTAAGCTTCTGATGATCTTCTTTACGTGATCAGCCTTGGTGTATCCCTTGTCAAGAACTCTCAATCCAGCAGTAAGAGTTTGAAATCTTGAAAACATCTTTTCAATGTCTTCATCATCCTCCATCTTGAAGGCTTCATACTTCTGGATTAAAGCTAGAGCTTTAGTCTCCTTGACTTGAGCATTTCCTTCATGAGTCATTTTCAAGGACTCATATATGTCATAGGCCGTTTCCCTGTTAGATATCTTCTCATACTCAGCATGAGAGATAGCATTCAGCAAAACAGTTCTGCATTTATGATGATTCCTGAAAAGCTTCTTCTGATCATCATTCATTTCTTGCCTTGTCAGCTTTACGCCTCTGGCATTTACTGGATGTTTGTAACCATCCATCAGAAGATCCCATAGATCACCATCTAGACCCAGAAAGTAACTTTCCAGTTTATCTTTCCAGTATTCAAAGTTTTCACCATCAAATACCGGCGGTCTAGTATAACCATTGTTACCGTTGTATTGCTCAGCAGAGCCAGATGTAGATGCAGGTGTAGACTTTTCACTTTCATCAACCATCTTTTACTGAAGCGTTTTTCTCTTCCTGAATCTTTTCTAAACACGGTTAAGTGCTTGCACCTTAGAACCGGCGCTCTGATGCCAATTGAAGGATAGAAAAACACTTAGAAAGGGGGGGTTTGAATAAGTGTAGCTTTAAAAAACTTGACAGATAAAAATAAATTGCACAGTTATTTTTATCCTGGTTCGTTGTTAACTAAACTACTCCAGTCCACCCCCGCAGAGATGATTTACCTCAACTGAGGATTTAATCCACTAATCGCACGGATTACAATGGTTCTCCACTTAGTCAGCAACTAAGTCTTCCAGAGTCTTCTGATCACACACTGATCACTCCAGGAACAACTGCTTAGATACCCTCTAAGACTTTTCTAGAGTATACTGATCCACACGATCACTCTAGTTACAACCTGCTTAGATAACCTCTAAGACTTCCTAGAGTATTCTGATCCACACGATCACTCTAGTTCCTTACAACTTAATGTAATCAATTCTAAGAGTATTACAAATGCTTCTTAAAAGCGATAATCACAAACTGTGATATTTCTCTTAATCGTTTAAGCTTAATCTCACTAATATATTACAACAGCAATGTAGTGAGCTTTGATGAAGATGAAGATTCTGAGCTTTGAGTTTGAACAGAGTTTCAGCAAGTTTAATATGAGTTGTTTTGGTGCAGAATCGTTAACCTTGCTTCTCATCAGAACTTCATATTTATAGGCGTTGGAGAAGATGACCGTTGAGTGCATTTAATGCTTTGCGTGTTCCGTACAGCATCGCATTTAATGTTATACGCTTTTGTCAACTACCTCGAGCCTTGTTCACGCTGTGTCTACTGACGTAGCCTTTAGTAGCTTTTAACGTTCCTTTTGTCAGTCAGCGTAGCTTGCCACTTGTACTTTCTTCTGATCTGATGTTTGTGAATACAACGTTTGAATATCATCAGAGTCAAATAGCTTGGTGCAAAGCATCTTCTGATCTTCTGACCTTGAAGTGCTTCTGAGCGTGATACCATCAGAACTTCAGTGCTTCTGTTCTCTTGTTCTTCTGATGCTTCCATAGACCCATGTTCTGATTCTGCTTCGACCATCTTCTGATGTCTTGCCAGACCATGTTCTGATGTTGCATGCTGAACCCTTTGAGACAAAGCTTCTGAGCGCTGAATTATGCGTACTCTTTATATATTTCCTGAAAAGGAAATTGCATTGGATTAGAGTACCATATTATCTAAAGCAAAATTCATATTATTGTTATCATCAAAACTAAGATAATTGATCAGAACAAATCTTGTTCTAACAATCTCCCCCTTTTTGATGATGACAAAAACATATATATAAATGATATGAATTTGCGATCAGAAAGAACAGACGGCAAAAGACAAATTACACAGCTATAGCATAAGCATATGAATATGTCTCCCCCTGAGATTAACAATCTCCCCCTGAGATAAATAATCTCCCCCTGAAATAAATACTCGAAGAACTTTAATAAAAGACTTCCCTGATTATTTCGGTAGAGACGATCATATAAGCTTCTGTCTTCAGAGAATTCATAGCTTCTGACTTCTGCTTCCATTGGACAGCTTCAGAACTAGAATTTCTTTAGATCCCTAGAACACTCACAGCTTCTGATTCCTGCTTCCATCTAGGACAGCTTCAGAACTTGAATTTCTTTGATCTTCTGAACATTCACAGCTTCTGATTTCTGCTTCCATTCAGGACAGCTTCAGAACTTGAATTTCTTTGATCTTCAGAACATTCACAGCTTCTGATTTCTGCTTCCATCTAGGACAGCTTCAGAACTTGAGTTTTCTGGATCTTTAGAACATTCACAACTTTGAATTTCTGCTTCCCTCGGATAGCTTCAGAGCTTTGAATTTCTACCAACATCACTTCATGCTAGATTTGTATCAGAACATTGTTGAATGTACCAGAGCATCATCAGAGCATCTCTACATCCTGAAATGTTAGAGAACAAAAACTAAACGACAAAAGTCAGCATGAACGAGTCAGAACATAAAATGTATATTCGAACACATTATATGTATCAGAGCCATATAGGCTAAAATAATGTATCAGAGCAAATAGAATTTTGTCAAAGCAAATAGACAAATATGGATCAAATTCTATTATCAGTGCTTCTGATTCATTCTTCTTTCTTGCTTCTGATCTCTGAAGCTTGACAGCACTCGGCTTGCTTCAGTTTCCATGGTTTTGCTTCTTGTGTTTGCTTTGAAGATTCTCTTCACTTCTTTATACCTGCAAAACACTTAAACCATATAGAACTTGCAGTTCTTGTTAGTGAGAGCAACTGATTAAATCAAATCATTTATCATTTATCTTTCTCCCCCTTTTTGTCATATCATCAAAAAGCAAAAAAGATTCAGAGACAAACAAAACGAAACACACGGAGGAAGAAGTTGATTTCATTGAAGTTCAAACAGCAGGTACAGAAGTACATGAAGATAAGAAAGATCAGATGCACAAAGACAGATGCAACGAAAAGAAAGAAACAACACAGACTCAATCTAAGATGGCCCTAGTCTTGACAAGATCTTGGTCAGCATCTCTTGAACCTTATTGTTGTGTCCTTCTTGCCTCACCATGAAAGCGCTATACTCAGCATTGAGTGAGCTTTGCTCATCCTGTCTTTTCTGAATTTCTTCCAGAGTCCTTGCAAGACGAGAAGATTCATCAGAAGAAGCTTCACCGCTTTCAACCACAGGAATAGCATGTTGATCTGCAGCTTCCATAGATAGATCATTTGCAGGGATTTCCTCAACAGGAACAGTTTTAGCAACATGATCTTCAGCATCTGCTTCTTGCATAGAAGCATCTCCATATTCTGCAGCAGGAATTTCCGATTCTCCATTCTCAAGTGCCTGAAGAATGGCAGCTAGATTCCTGGGAGCAGAAGGACCTTCAACTTCTGGTGGGTCAACAACTTCTGGAATGACCAAGTTTGGATCTTTCTCAGAAGGGTTTTCCCTCAGATAGTCAAAGAGAGTCTTGAAATCTCCGAGCAGAACAGGGTATTGAGGTATCCAGACCACAATCTCCCTGCAAGGATTGGCTTCCAATGCAGCAGCGAGTCTTGCTACTTCCAATTCATCCACAAAGGGCTTCTCCTCAGCAGCAACGCAATTTCTGAGAGGATGGTAGTATATACCATTGTCTTCCTCCAGAAGGTAACCAGGGTAACCAGGGGCAGCAGCCACTAGTCTTTTCTGTACTCCTATTGCTTCTACTTGAAAATCCTTGCGAAATCTTCTCCAGAGATTTCTTGTAGAAACATCATCCAGACCATTTAGGAATGCATCCTTTAGAAGGTCTAGACTGCTAATCACCTCATGTCTGAAAAGTTCCAGGTAGGTATAGGGTTCAGGTTCAGGCGGATTGAAGGTGAATTTGTAGTAAGGGTAGAGAAGACAGTAAGGTTTGGATTTTTTGGTAGGTAAGGGATGGGATATAGAAGGTGGAGGTACGGTGGATGAGGAAGAAGGGATATCTGAGAGAATGATTGATGAGGATGGAATATCAGAAATGATAGATTGAGACGAGGATGGAGTGTTTGTAAAGGGAATTGGTGAGAAAGATTTATCAGAAGGAGTTGGGGGAAGAATACTTAAAGATGTGGGGTTTAGAATGGGAGAGGAGAAGGATGATGGAGAAGGATTTGGTAAGGTGAAGTTTACTTTTGGTTCAGAAGGAGGTGATTGGGGAGAAGGTTTAGGGACAGAAGGAGGTGGAGTAAAAACCTTTCTGGAGATTTGTACAGAAGAAGAAGATCTTGTTCTGCAAAAGGAATCTCTGATCCTTTTATCTCTTCGTTCTTCAGAGTCCACCTTGTCAGGATCATAGGTGACCCTCAACTTCTTGGCTTTCTCAGCCTCATCTTCTTGGGCTTTTCTTTTTAGCCTAGCCTTTAGTTCCTTCTGATCCTTCTTCAGAAGATCAGCCTTGGACGAAAGTAATCTGCCACGGATCCAAGCAGGATCAATATCTGATTGCTTCCTAACACAATCTTCCAGGTAAGACTTGACAACCTGATGCAGTTCTTCTTGAAACAGGGAGGCAAAACCTTCAGCAACAACTCTTCTTGAGAGAATGTCAGGAAAACTTGGGCACACAGAAGGTACATTTTTAATGAGTTCTAATCTGAACAGATCCACACCATTAAAAATGGGACCTTGAACTACTCTAAGCAAATGGGATGCATTGAGTTTTCTGATGGAGTCCAGCACTTTGCTTTCAGTAAGAATGTCTGAAATCATTCTTCCAAACGGAATAGTCGTTCTTGGAAGATGAGGGTACTTCGCCCTTTCCTCTTCTATTGACTCAAGGATTGAAGTCTTCAGATTCTCAAACAGAATGTGAGAGATGTTGATCTCAGTCTTTTTGCCAATGCAGAAAAGAGTGTGCTTGTGATCTGGACTGATATAAGAGGAGGAGAGCATCCTTTTTCTGTGGTGAAGAGAACCCAGAATAATCTCAGCCCATACTCTATAAAATGGCCTCAAGGTGCCTGTGTTATTAGAGTCAATCCCAGAAGACTTAGAGATTTGTTTTTCAACTATTGACCAATCAACAGATGTATATCGAAAACCAGACCAACCTTCTTCATCATTCAGATTGTATAGCTTCCTGATCAGTTTTTCAGAGATAACCACTTCATGCCCTAGCACGAATGAAATGATGGCCGTTGGGGTAACCGTTGCATGTACCCAGAAATCCTTCACAAGATCAGGATAAATTAGACCAACCAATCTATTGAGATACTTGGACCATCCTTGCTCAAGGATTCTTGCATCACACTTAAAGCCATTCGCTTTAAGATTGTTGAAGTCCACAGCAGTTTCACATAAAACCTCCAAGTCCTTCGTGGGTATCAAGCAAGTTTTCAAAGGAGCATATTCATAATTTCGTAGAAGGATATGTGAAGAAGTAAGTCTTTCTTTTGAGGAAGATGAACAGGAGGAAGAGTTCATGATGATAATGCTTTGAGATCAAATCAGAAAACTAGGGTTTGAAGAGAAATGCAACGAAGTGAATGCACAAAAGAGAGAGAAAGAGAGAAAAAGAGGGAATGAAGATGAAGCGGGTTATTTAAAAGATTTAAAAAGAAATCATTATGCATTTAATGAGAAATGACATTAGGAGAGAGAACACAGTAAATGAAATGATTTAATACAGTTACCTAGGTCGGCGTCTTTTCAACTGCACGCTTTGTACAAACTGTACAGACACGTGTTCACCATCAGATAATAGATGACAGCTGTAAATTTCAGAATAGACTTTACGCCTTCAGATTCTGATCACTGCTTCTGATCTGATCAACTTTCTCTTCTGGAAACACTCCTTCTGAAGTGTGCTGATATAAATCTGAATGATCTTCTGATCCATTACTTCTGATATACACAGCTTCTGGAGGTTCACTTCTTTGTTCTGCAGCTTCTGATAAGACAAAACTGTATCTGCAGAAGTTCTTAAGCTCTTTGTTTCATCAGAAACAAGTTTATCATCAAACCAGATGTTTATTGATTCATCCACAATCAATGTTTCAATATTGTATATTCTGTAGCATTAAGAGCATTTAGAATAATCAAGAACGAAACATCAATGCTTTAGAGACAAACAAAACAGATGGTTCCAAGATTAATAAACTTTCTTTTCTGATTTCCTACGAACATAGTTTCTTCAACAAATTTAGGTACCAGAACTTGGAAGACTATCCTTCTTCCCTTCAAGTGTTGAGACCAACTTGAGTCCAGGTGACATGTCATGTTGATTTTTATCTTCTTTGTCGCCAAGAGAATCTGCAAAAGAAATAGTCTTTTTCTTTGGTACCCACATTTTCTTGGGTCCTTTCTTGTTAGTTCTCTTCAAGTTCTGATTGAACTTAGGTTTAACATTGTAAGCAATAGGAGGAACAGCATGATAATTTTTAATGTGAGTTTCATGATATTTCCTAGGTTGTGTCACATGCTTTTTGGTGTGTGTTATGTGAAAACTTTGAGCATGTGAAGTGTGCCTAATATCATGGGAGTGGCCATACTTGAACTGATCATACAATGGCTTGTATGTGAGTTTCATTTCATCAACAGGTTCAAGTTTGTATGGGGTTTCACCCTCAAAACCAATGCCAACTCTTTTGTTTCCAGACACAGCATATATCATAGAAGCTAGCTGACTTCTGCCAATACTTCTAGATAAGAACTTTCTGAAACTTAAATCATATTCTTTCAGAATATGGTTTAGACTAGGAGTGGATTTTTCTGAATCAGAAGGAGATCCAACATTATTGGATAATTTTAAAAGTTTTTCTTTTAATTCAGAATTCTCCAACTCAAGCTTCTTTGTTTCAAATTCAAATAGCTTTTTCAGCTTTTTGTATTTGAGACTAATCTGAGACTTGAGTTCCAGAAGTTCAGTTAGACCGGAAACTAACTCATCTCTAGTAAGTTCAGAAAATACCTCTTCAGAATCTGATTCTGATGTAGATTCTGATCCGTCATCTTCTGTCGCCATCAGCGCACAGTTGGCCTGCTCATCTTCAGAGTCTGAATCATCTTCTGACTCATCCCAGGTTGCCATAAGACCTTTCTTCTTATGAAACTTCTTCTTGGGATTTTCCTTCTGAAGATTTGGACATTCATTCTTGAAGTGTCCAGGCTCATTGCATTCATAGCACATGACCTTCTTCTTGTCAAATCTTCTGTCATCAGAAGATTCTCCACGTTCAAATTTCTTTGAACTTCTGAAGCCTCTGAACTTCCTTTGCTTGGTCTTCCAGAGTTGATTTAGCCTTCTGGAGATCAAAGACAGTTCATCTTCTTCTTCAGATTCTGATTCTTCAGGATCTTCTTCTCTAGCCTGAAAAGCGTTAGTGCATTTCTTGATATTGGATTTTAATGCAATAGACTTACCTTTCTTTTGAGGCTCATTTGCGTCCAGCTCTATTTCATGACTTCTCAAGGCACTGATAAGCTCTTCCAGAGAAACTTCATTCAGATTCTTTGCAATCTTGAATGCAGTCACCATAGGACCCCATCTTATGGGTAAGCTTCTGATGATCTTCTTTACGTGATCAGCCTTGGTGTATCCCTTGTCAAGAACTCTCAATCCAGCAGTAAGAGTTTGAAATCTTGAAAACATCTTTTCAATGTCTTCATCATCCTCCATCTTGAAGGCTTCATACTTCTGGATTAAAGCTAGAGCTTTAGTCTCCTTGACTTGAGCATTTCCTTCATGAGTCATTTTCAAGGACTCATATATGTCATAGGCCGTTTCCCTGTTAGATATCTTCTCATACTCAGCATGAGAGATAGCATTCAGCAAAACAGTTCTGCATTTATGATGATTCCTGAAAAGCTTCTTCTGATCATCATTCATTTCTTGCCTTGTCAGCTTTACGCCTCTGGCATTTACTGGATGTTTGTAACCATCCATCAGAAGATCCCATAGATCACCATCTAGACCCAGAAAGTAACTTTCCAGTTTATCTTTCCAGTATTCAAAGTTTTCACCATCAAATACCGGCGGTCTAGTATAACCATTGTTACCGTTGTATTGCTCAGCAGAGCCAGATGTAGATGCAGGTGTAGACTTTTCACTTTCATCAACCATCTTTTACTGAAGCGTTTTTCTCTTCCTGAATCTTTTCTAAACACGGTTAAGTGCTTGCACCTTAGAACCGGCGCTCTGATGCCAATTGAAGGATAGAAAAACACTTAGAAAGGGGGGGTTTGAATAAGTGTAGCTTTAAAAAACTTGACAGATAAAAATAAATTGCACAGTTATTTTTATCCTGGTTCGTTGTTAACTAAACTACTCCAGTCCACCCCCGCAGAGATGATTTACCTCAACTGAGGATTTAATCCACTAATCGCACGGATTACAATGGTTCTCCACTTAGTCAGCAACTAAGTCTTCCAGAGTCTTCTGATCACACACTGATCACTCCAGGAACAACTGCTTAGATACCCTCTAAGACTTTTCTAGAGTATACTGATCCACACGATCACTCTAGTTACAACCTGCTTAGATAACCTCTAAGACTTCCTAGAGTATTCTGATCCACACGATCACTCTAGTTCCTTACAACTTAATGTAATCAATTCTAAGAGTATTACAAATGCTTCTTAAAAGCGATAATCACAAACTGTGATATTTCTCTTAATCGTTTAAGCTTAATCTCACTAATATATTACAACAGCAATGTAGTGAGCTTTGATGAAGATGAAGATTCTGAGCTTTGAGTTTGAACAGAGTTTCAGCAAGTTTAATATGAGTTGTTTTGGTGCAGAATCGTTAACCTTGCTTCTCATCAGAACTTCATATTTATAGGCGTTGGAGAAGATGACCGTTGAGTGCATTTAATGCTTTGCGTGTTCCGTACAGCATCGCATTTAATGTTATACGCTTTTGTCAACTACCTCGAGCCTTGTTCACGCTGTGTCTACTGACGTAGCCTTTAGTAGCTTTTAACGTTCCTTTTGTCAGTCAGCGTAGCTTGCCACTTGTACTTTCTTCTGATCTGATGTTTGTGAATACAACGTTTGAATATCATCAGAGTCAAACAGCTTGGTGCAAAGCATCTTCTGATCTTCTGACCTTGAAGTGCTTCTGAGCGTGATACCATCAGAACTTCAGTGCTTCTGTTCTCTTGTTCTTCTGATGCTTCCATAGACCCATGTTCTGATTCTGCTTCGACCATCTTCTGATGTCTTGCCAGACCATGTTCTGATGTTGCATGCTGAACCCTTTGAGACAAAGCTTCTGAGCGCTGAATTATGCGTACTCTTTATATATTTCCTGAAAAGGAAATTGCATTGGATTAGAGTACCATATTATCTAAAGCAAAATTCATATTATTGTTATCATCAAAACTAAGATAATTGATCAGAACAAATCTTGTTCTAACACTTAAGATCGACATTCGGGGATTTCGCCTTTATTACTATAGAGGCAAAATAGTACACTTGCTATTTTACCGATCAACTACTTTATCAAATGGTTTGAGGTAGAGGCACTAGCCAAAAGAACAACATAAAACGTGCTTCGTTTTCTACAAAAGAAAGATACTTGCCTTGTTTGGCGTATTGTTAGCTATTGTCATCGACAATGGAACCCAATTTACCCACAAGAATTTCCAAGAGTTCGTCGCATGGTTAGGGACTGAATTTCTGGTGTGACAGATCGAGATGTCGAGAAAGATGTCAAGACATCCGGTCTGTCAAGGAAGACTACATCAAGATACAGACACAAAATTATGCAGTACTGAAACATAAAGAACACAAGTAATTGTTTACCCAGTTCGAAGCAACCTCTCATGCATCTAGGGGCATACCAAGCCAGGAATAAGATCCACTATTAGCAGTATTAATTCAAAGCGAAACTCCCCGTCTACAAATTCTCACTTAATCCCTACCCAATGCAATCTCTTCCTTAGAAGATCCATCCAAGGAACGAGGAACCCACCTCAATTCCCTAATCTTTCACCTGTACTAATTAACCTTTCAGAAGACATACTTCCATGACAATACCTAGCCAAGCCCTCTTGACTAAGAACACTAACTTAGAGTTGCTTAAAAGCTTACTCCAAGAACAATACAACTTTTGCCTACGGGCTTCAAGGTGAACAACATGTCTCTTTCTTAAAAGCTTCTAGACCTACACGGTGATCTTCCCACAACCCGGGAGGTTCACCTAACCTAGCCCTAATGATTACATCTTTTCAATACTTGGCTGGCTTACCAAACCTAGGTTACAATGCTTCTATTTATAACCTATTCCTAAATGGACTTGGGCTTCTACATATGTAGTAACTTCTGCTATAAGCAAGGTCTTCAATCTTTAGCTTCCTAAAATATATCCATACTTAGAAACTATATAATCATCATATTCTTTGAATATTCTGGCATGATTCTTATGATTGATTCTTCGAACATTCCTATTGATTCTTCACACCTGTTTCGCAAATCACACCTTGATTGATTGATTGCATTATATCCCTAAATATTCTGCAATACTCTGTAGTAATTAAATCACATAGATTTAATCAAAACTCTTCACTTCAGCTCAGGCATGATGTCATGACATCCCATGTGAGATGTTATCCCTGATGTTGAATTACTTAAACATAACATGTTCTTGACATTCCAGTGGGACTCTTGTTGTACCTGTCCTTTTACATATTACTTTATTGAACATTATTATTTATTTTACAAAAAATTAAGCCACATCTAACAATAGAGAACTAACAATCTCCCCTTTGGCTAAACAAAATAAGTTACAGATTACAACACCTCAAACAAAGCACACTCTCTATTAGTATCACACAGCAGTTGGATGGAGTCAGTCTTCACTTAAGATGTCAGAGCATCTCGTCCATCATCTTGATCTTCAATCCAGTAGATCAAGAATACAATCTTCAGATTGATTTCTTCCTTTAGTCTTCTGAGTGAGTTCCACTACAGCACAGACCTTAACACCTACTGCACCACTAATAGAGTTAAGAAGGTTTCGAGATCATTTGATGTACACGAGGAAGAAGATGACTAACACTTCCTCTTAACCTATACACCAATTCTCATCACATAAGACTAATAGGGGCATAAGAGAGTTTACTAATCATTTCCTGGTCAGCACCCACCAGTCGACCTAGAGCATAAGAGGAAACTTAAGAAGTATCCACATGCTCCTTCGGGTAACTCAGAACACAAGTCACAATTGTGTTCATAACTCAGATCACAATTCACAAAGACACGCTCTTCAGCAGATGACATGACTCCCTCTTTGACATGTTCAACAATGAAAAATCGAGTTCCAGATTTATTTGGATTAAACCTAGACTCTTCTCCCCCTTTTTGGCCAAAAATTTACAAAGAAGACCCTCACAGTACCATAGATGGATGCAGCTCACCCATACGCAAAGGAATCCCATGTTTGATATAAACCTAGAACTCACACTATGATAGAAGCAAGAAGAAACCTCAATATATGGCTGAACCTGAGCCTCAAATATAATGATCCTTGAGCCATTTTCAACAGTCTTGGTAAAAAAGGAAATGCTATGTGTGGTGTCATTTTTTTACCTCCCCGTTTCACTTGGGAGGACGACACGCTAGACCTTTCACGCGGAATTTGGAAGGAGAATGCGCCCGGGGCGGGATGAATTTTGTTTCAGTTCTTTCTACGATATCACGTGAACTTTTTAATTATCCTACGAGTAGGAGAGGGGAAAAAGATCTCAAATAAACCCTAGGAGTTTGCTAAGTGTGGGGATTCACCTAGACTAGAAATTCTGGAGTCCGGGAGGTCGGTTATACATAGGGAAGAGTTTAAGCACCCTACATATCCGTAGTACTCTACGGGAACCTTCTCTGTGTCTATGTGTTTGTGATTGTTGCTTGAAAGTTTCTCCTTTGTGTTAGGAGAAGGAATTTTGAATTGATTTGAAAAGACAGACAGACTGACTATTTTTGGTATTTTATTAGCTCGCTAAGATTCCTTGTGAACCTCATGCCTACATATCCCTAATGGAAGTCAGAGCTTTTTGTAGTTCGGAGAACTAATTAGGGAAATTAATGATTTTTGGTGCCTTGCTTGAAGCTCAAGGTTGAAGCTTGAATTAAATCTCTGTTTACAGTAAAGAGACATGAAATCATCTCTACAGAGAGGTATTTCTACTATTCCACCACAAACATTTTTAAAGTGACAGAAAAGCTAAAATTGTTTCATTAAGAGAGGGAGCCTACTTGGTTGATCAAGTATGACAACCAACATACCTCTTGAATGAAAGATTCTCAACCAAATTAGGGAAAGTTGTACAAGTTTGGGATGTAGCCAGAGCATGCCTTTCACGAGTTCTAAATGGGAGAATGTTTGAAATGATCGTTTGTTTGGAATGATTGTTTGTTTGTGGTGAGACAGGAGAAATACCTACCTATGAAGATGAGCTATGTCTATTTATTGTTTGAAAGATTTGATTTTTAGTTGGCTTGAATGAGGCCCAAGCTTGAGGCTTTTGATTGATTTATTGTTTTATTGACCCTGAGAGATAACTTTACTGGGGATGGACTTAAACTAAGGAGTTTTTGTGTTCTGTACAAAGCCCAGAATTGAGGTTGACTCTAGCTGGAGAGCATTTATTTAATGGATTTTATTTGGTGTTTTGTACAAAGCCCAGAATTGTGGCTGACTCTTAATTGGGGAATATGTCTTTTACTGACTGAGATTGATTATCTTTTTAAAGAATGAATGGAGGCTGACCCTTTCCAGAGGTTTTACACTGCTGGAGAGTTTGTCTTTTGAAAGTTCAATTTTTGGAGGCTAACCCTTTCCAGGGATTTTGACTCAACTGGTGAAATTATCTATTAAGAGACTGATTTTTTGGAAGCTAACCCTTTCCAGGGATTTATGAATGATAGCAGAAAGATTATCTAATTGAGACTTCTTGTTTAAAGCCCAAGATTAAGGCTGACTCTGACAGAGGATAAACAAATATGGATCCTAGACTCTGCTAAGGAATATTAATGATGATAAGGGTGACAGAGACTGTCCATGTCTCTCATTCCAAAAGGTGTACTCAATGTGAGATTGAGACAATCTTAGCTTGTTTAAAGTCTGGTTTGAAGAATGGAAGAAACTCACCAGGATAGGCTAAAAGGTAACTAAAGACATGTTCCTATGTTTATAAGAAACCTGATGGGTCCTTGTATACAAGCTCAAGAGGAAGCTGGAAATGCTTTTAAGAAGTCTGTGGGTCCTTGTACAAAGCCCAAGAGGAGGCTAATCGAGGGTCATCGAGGGTCCTTGTTATAGCACAAGAGGAAGCTATGTAGTTTTGAACTTATTTTGGCTTTAAGCAAAAGGGTAAGAGGTTTCACCGGGAATAATTCCTCTTGGGTGGATGTATCCTAGTTTTGGTTCTAAGGTTTTTTTCAAGATGTTTCACCGGGAATAATTCATCTTGAGGGTTTGAACTACAGATCTCTAATTAGGAAAGAGCCTTCACCGGGAAGACATTCTCAATCCTAGGCCATAGTCCTATAATATATATATATATATATATATATATATATATATAGTTTAACTGTCCTAAGGTTTACACTCAGACGTATTTCTAAACAATATATAAACAGTTTATATTTGACAGTAATTTAAATAAAGACTGTAAATTGAAAGCTTGTAAAGCCTAACCTGGATGGAGTGGAGGCCTTTGAAGAAGTATATACAAAGCCTTACCAGCAGTTGATTATTGATAACAGTTGAATATTTATGATAAACAGTTAAAGGTTTTTGAAAACAGAAGAAGTGAAGATGGACATAAGTCACATAGGTATCTGAAGAGTTTCACCGGGAATAATGCCCTTCAAATACCAGAAGAATATTTTGAAAACAGCGAGAAGATTTTGTAAATACAGTTTTTGAAAACAAACTTAGAAAAGAAAGAAGGTGTTGGGACTTACACTCTATTAGAGGCCCATTGAAAATGATTTACTGTTTATGAGAAAAACAGTTGAAGGATGATTGAAATGATACAAGGTTTTGTTGTCGGAAAACCTGGATCGCCCGTTTGATCGGGGATTGAAAACAGTTTTGAAAATTGACAGATGTCAACTTAATTAGGGTAAAGACAGAGTCTATACCTAATTAAGACCTAAATGTTTAGGGTTTTACCACAAAAATATTTACAAGAGGTTATGTTTGAAAACCAAGTGAGATTTATACTTTTTAAAGTATTAAAACATACTTAAAAATATGTGATTTTAAACCTAATTAAAACATACTAAAATAATATATTTTTTATGATTTTTTGGTATATCCTCAAAATAGATATATTAAATGAGAAGTGTATGAAAAATGAAGTGAAAATGATTTAATTTGATAGGTGAATTAATTATGTGAAGTAGTGAAGAAAATAAAGGAAAATAGTGATAAAAATAATAGGTTTGTCTCCATCATGGCTTGAACCCACGCCCTTATGGTCACATGTTCAAAATAATACCACCAGGCCAAGCCCCAGTTGGTGACTATAACACGCGCGCATTTGGTTTTGTTTCAAAATGAGTTAGAAATGTTGAAAAAATAAAAGAATCAAAAAGTCTGGGGCGAGGGGGATTCGAACCCCAGACTTGAGGCATGAGGAGACTAAGAGCGCATGTGAGGCCACTAGGGCAAACGATGAATTAGTTTATTAAACGGATTCAACTAAATATATTTTAAACTTAAACCCTGATATTCAAAAGAATGGCGCCATCACCATCTTCGTCTTCAACCTCAAGCTCTCCAAAATTTGAATTTCTGAACTTGCTCGTTTCTCAACCAAACGTGATGGTGTAAACATGAATTTTGTTCCAAATTCCCTCACGAATCCAGATATGTAACTAATATCTATTTATATTAACTACAACTATCTAATTTCTCAGAAAACACGAAGAACATATGAACCCTAAATTTAAAATTAAATGATGATCAAGATGAATAAATGAATGAATGATAGAGGGTTTTCAATCCTCTGATGATGCTGAACAAACTGGTATCGAGATATATAAGAAAAAGTACTTGAATAAGTGGGTTAGAGTTTGAAAAAAATACCTCTGAAAGTGGAGGTCGTGAGAATGATGGAGAGCACCTGGGCTTGTATGAATGATCCTAATAGCTTCCTTAGGACTCAGTGATGCTAACTGAATACTTATTGCACCTTGAATGCTTCAGTATTGTTCTACCTGACCCCTTCTATTTGAGCTCCAAGTGAGAATGGAAAGTAGTGATTCTGCACTTGCAGATGGGCTGCGACCATCTGAATAGCTTCACTGCATCCTAAGGAACATGTTTGGATGCTTGGACTTGCTTGACACCTCTTGAATTATGCTACAGACCTCCAACTGCTCGAGCTTCAAAATGAAAGTGGCTATGGTGTTCCTCCATTTACAGAAGTGATCCAGGTGCTTGGATCACCTCTAATGAACCTCCTTGAGATGTTAGAATGCTTACTTCTCAAAGAAGAGCTCTGGTTTGAAGAAATCGATTCTTCTTGCCAAAGAACTTTGAAAAACCATAAGCATGAGAGAGAGAAGGAGAAAGCAAGGAATTGAGTTGCTTTGGTGTGATTAATATGAAGGATGGCACTTGTATTTATAGGCAAAGAGTTCTGTGCAGATTGAGGGAGTGAGCTTGCTTAATGAGAGAGTTTTGGTTTCTTGGCCATGAAGAAATTCAAAGAATCTCCAAAATGCAATGATGACCAAACCGAGTTAGCCCCCTATCCATTGATTCTATCTGATCATGGGGAACATTTCTCATATGTAGAGGCTTTCTATTGGCTTAGGAGAAGATTCCAATTGATGAATCATTACTTACCATAAATTCTCAAAAGTAATGATTACATAATCACATGTTCTTGCTTTGGGAATCTTCTTCAATTCTTATGCCATGGTGAAAATGAATGCATGGTATGTTTGCAGATGTGTTATGGGTCGTGTAGCATCCATTAGTGAGGTCATATGCACAAAATTGCAAAGTTTCAAATTGTACATGACCTATAATTTTACTTCATGAGGCCAACTTTGAACAAGCATAACTCCTATCTCAAAATGAATTTGGAGGAGGTTGAGCACAATTTGGAAAGCCCTTAGTATGTACTTCAATTCATTAGTTTGGGTTTTTTCCAAAATCATTTGGGAAATTTGTGTAAAACAGGCCCAAAGTATGAAGAAAACTAGGTCAAAATACTTTTTTCTAAGTTTTTATGACCTAAAACTTCAAAATTCCCAAATCTCTTAAATGATTGATTTCTTGAAAAAAGTTGTATTGTAAGATGTTGTTTTATTTTGAAAGATCTACAACTTTCATGTTGGAAGTTTTTTGAGTTGTGTAGGTGAAATTTTGAGTTCCCATAGTGCCCTCAAAAACCCTAATTCCTGACTTTTTGATCCTTGATGAATTTTCTTGAATTTCTTTTGCCAAATGACTTTAATAATCATATATTGATGATATTGATCTTTAAAAGTCATGGTTTGACTAAAAATCCCAAAAGTCAAAGGTAATCTTGTGCAGTTGACTTTTTCCAAATGAAGTGAAGTCTTGGATTTTTGTGATGAATCAAACTCTCCTCCTTAAATGAGTGATGTGAATGGATTATATTGAGGTGATAGAAGTTCTTGAGCCATGTTTTGAGTTTTGGATCCATGTCCTGATTAAAAGTCAACTATCTTGGTGAATTAGGTCAAAAACCCTAATTGTCGACCAGATGAAATTGATGACTGTAGACCTTGAATTGAAGTGTAATGCCTTATGGATATTGTCACATGGATCATTTAAAGATGATTGAAGCCTTTGAGTGATGTCCTGGAGTTCTCCAGGGTTTCCCAAATGTGGTCCCTGATTACAGTCCCTGATAGGCTTAAAACCCTAAATTGGGGGTCTTGAGTAAACCTGAGCCCTGATGACTAGTGTCTAATCAATCATAGGTGAATAAAAATGAAGCTTTTGAGTCTTATGATTGTATTAGAGACTAATCCTTCTATTTATTGATCCTTTGCCTGAGCTCTTTTGTCCTTGAACACCCTCGATTAAGTGCCAGATGAATAAATGACTGCTCTGAGCATTTGTTTTAATCTGATGAAAAGTCTGGAGGTGTGACATCTCAGGGGGGTCAAAATTAGGGTATGACAGATGCCCCTATTTAAGTTTCTTTCATTCGGAGGGAGAAAGATTGATATCTTGATCTCTTCAGAATGAGAGAGACTTAAATACCAAAGAATGCCCGAATTTTGGGCGTTCCTGAGATGTTGTAGTGATAATAAAACGTTCGTTCATGACTTGATCCCGTTGTTGCACTTGGCGGGGGATGAGGAGACAAACTCTTGTAGAAATGTGTTATGCGAATTCTGGTGAATGGATGGCGACGCGAAATGCGCAATCCATCTTCTTTTACTAAGTGGTGATACTTAGAAAAAGGTAAGCAACCTCCCCTCGTTTCGGATGTCTGTATCTCGAAACTGGTCTCAGTTGTGATAACCTCCCGTCGATCCGGATGTCTAATCGCGGAACTGGTCTCAGTTATAATGATAATGTGAACAACCTCCCCTCGTATCGGATGTCTGTATCTCGAATATGGTCTTAGTTGTTATAACCTCCCCTCGATCCAGATGTCTAATTGCAGAACTGGTATCAGTTATAATGATAATGTGAACAACCTCCCCTCATTTCGGATGTCTGTATCTCAAAACTGGTCTCAGTTGTGATAACCTCCCCTCGATATGGATGTCTAATCGTGGAACTGGTCTCAGTTATAATGATAATGTGAACAACCTCCTCTCATTTCGGATGTCTGTATCTCGAAACTGGTCTCAGTTGTGATAACCTCCCCTCAATCCGGATGTCTAATCGCGGAACTGGTATCCGTTGTAATGATAATGTGAACAACCTCCCCTCGTTTCGGATGTCTGTATCTCGAAACTGGTCTCAGTTGTGATAACCTCCCCTCGATCCGGATGTCTAATCGCGGAACTGGTCTCAGTTATAATGATAATGTGAACAACCTCCCCTCGTTTCGGATGTCTGTATCTCGAAACTGGTCTCAGTTGTGATAACCTCCCCTCGATCCAGATGTCTAATCGCGGAACTGGTGTCAGTTATAATTTGGACAATATCTCAGATAAAGAGAAAATTTCCAAAGGTTCGTTCCCTCATCAAATCTCTCATTAGTATTTGTTGGAGAGATGTCCCTTGATGGTAACTAAGAAACTTCATCATGCTTTCTTTCAACTCGGCACCTTCGAAGGAATATCATACGATCTTGCGTCCTTTTGAGGGGCTAATGACTTTGCTTGAAAGGGGATGAACTGTCTTCCGAAGGAGGACCATTATTGGTCGATCCGCTAGGGGTTAACAAATTGTTTTCTGGGATGAAAACTGTCGTTCATCGTCTTGTGCTGAGGAATCTGAACTATCTTCTTGACGAAGACTGTCATTCACTGACTCCGCTGGGGATTTGTTAAAACATTTTCCAAGAAAAGAACTTGTCATTCGTCAATTCTACCGGGGAATTGGAACTATTTGGAGAAGAACACCGCTCGCCGATTCTGTGAGGAATTCCAATGCGAAACAAACTATCTTATTTGAAGAAGATTGCCGAGTGTCACTCTGTGGGAGAACCTCAGTTGGGGAATTCCAAAAGTGAAAAAACTATCTTTTTTGAAGAAGATATCTATTGTCGACTTTGCTTGGGAGTGAACAAACTATCTCTTTGAGGGAGATTACCATTTGTTGACTTGTTGGGGACTTCTCAAGGTGAACAAACTACCTTCCATTGGAAGACCACAATTTGTTAACCTCTTGGGAAATTTGGGTGTATGAACTTTCTTTCTTAAGAAGAAAAAAACCTTTTCACGACTTTGCAGGGGAAGCTTGAGTACATGCCCAAGTGATTCGGGCACTAACATGATCAAAGCCTAACTAGACTATGCTAACTATGCAATTATGATGTGCGAAGTATGCATGAATATTATGATGATTATAAAATGTAAAGTGAATGTGAATAGAATTGTCGTGGATGTGATATCCTGGGATACAACTTGAATCTTTGTTGATCAGAAGATCTCTTCTTTTTGCAGTTTGTACTCCGTTGGGGATAACTGGTTACCTGTTGCCCGCTGTTTGAAGTGAGTGATATGACTCGAAGTGAAGATCCGTCATCGGGAGATGTTCGCAAAGCGATCTCATGGGGAAATTTGTTCCCGGAGTCTCAACCGTTCTTGGAGCAACTGTTTGCATTCTTCCTATTGTTTGTAAACCTTAGAAAGAAATTTCACCTTTATTTTGCAAGTAAATTCATTTTATTTTAAGAAAACATTTTTTTTTCAAGAAAATGACTGTTTAAACTTAAAACGCTTTTTAAGAAACTGAATAAGACTCGATTGCAAAGAAAAGGCACAAAGCTCAAATTTTATTTATGGAATGGTAATCAGCCAAATGCTTGATTCCATGGAGTATTTACAAAGTTGGAAATTGGTAATTTTTCGGGAAAAGGGCTACGATGAAACATGATGACCTGTTATCTTTCCCTTCCACTCCGAGTTGCGCTGTATTCGTGCTTCGTAGAACATGACCTACTGATGATGAATACTCCGCTATGGATTTTCTGAATGATCAAGTTTGTCCTGAACACAGTTACTTGCCATATATCCCTAACTTTTGCGTAAACTACCCCTTTCGGGTTTTAAGTCTACCGGGATTGATTATTATATTTTTTATGTCTCTAACTTTTGCCTGAATCGCCCTTTCGGGTTTTCGATTCACCGAGACGCTCTTTTTTGCTTAAGCTGCTCTTTGCGAGTTTTCAACTTAGCGAGCTGTTCTTTTGTTTATTTAGGCGAAGTATTTCTTGACTGCGTCGACGTTCACAGGACGGGTGAATTCTTCTCCATCCATAGTCGTGAGTATTAAGGCTCCTCCTGAGAAAACTCTCTTGACCACGTATGGGCCATCATAATTGGGAGTCCATTTCCCTCTCGAATCTGTGAGAAAAGATTAAATCTTTTTTAGTACAAGGTCGCCTTCTTTGATTGTGCGAGGTCGGACCTTTTTGTCGAAAGCTTTCTTCATTCTTTGTTGATATAGCTGTCCGTGGCATAAAGCTGTCACGCGTTTTTCTTCGATTAAGTTCAACTCATCGAATCTGCTTTGACACCACTCGGTTTCTGTTATTTTTCCTCCATCAAGAATCTCATTGATGGGATCTCGACCTCTATGGGTAGAACTACTTCCATGCCATATACAAGGGAGAAAGGAGTTTCTCTAGTCGAAGTATGTATAGATGTACGGTAACCGTGAAGAGCAAACGGGAGCATTTCATGCCAATCTTTGTAAGTGATGACCATTTTCTGAATGATTTTCTTGATGTTTTTGTTAGCTGATTCTACAGCTCCATTCATCTTTGGTTTATAAGGAGATGAGTTGTGATGTTCAATCTTAAATTCTTCACAAAGCTCCTTCATCATTTTTTTATTCAAATTTGACCCATTGTCAGTGATTATCTTGCTAGGAATACCGTAGCGGCAGATGATGTGATTCTTGATAAACTTGACGACAACTTGTCTTGTAACGTTTGCATATGAAGCCGCTTCGACCCACTTGGTGAAATAGTCTATGGCTACCAAGATGAAGCGATGTCCGTTGGACGCTTTTGGCTCGATCATTCCGATCATGTCGATTCCCTACATGGAGAAAGGCCAAGGGGAAGAGAGTATGTTGAGAAGAGATTGTGGCACGTGAATTCTATCGGTGTAGATATGACATTTGTGACACCTCTTCGCGTACTGGTAGCAATCTGACTCCAACGTCAGCCAATAATATCCTGCTCTCAGTATTTTCCTTGTCATGGTGTGTCCATTGGTGTGAGTACCAAAGGAACCTTCATGTATTTCTATCATGAGTGTTTCTGCTTCTTTTCTGTCAACGCATCTGAGTAGGACCATGTCGAAATTTCTCTTGTACAGAACATCTTCATTCAAGAAGAATCTGCCAGATAACTTTCTTAAAGTTTTTCTAACTTTATTTGATGCCCCAAGAGGGTACTCTTGCCTTTGAAGAAAGTTTTTGATGTCGTGATACCACGGTTTGTGTCGATGATTGCTTCTATTATGAAAACATGAGCGAGACTATCTAGGCGCATAACATCGATCCGAGGAATGTCATTCCAATGATTTATCCTAATCATGGAAGAGAGTGTGGCTAATGCATCAGCCAAGTTATTTTCTTCACGAGGAATGTGATGAAAATCTACTCTGTCGAAGAATGGTAACAATCTTCTCGCGTAGTCTTTGTAAGGGATTAGCCCTGGTTGGCGTGTTTCCCATTCTCCTTTGATTTGATTTGATTCTTAGATCCACGGCTTCTTCGAGACCCATGATGCAAGCTTCATATTCGGCCTCGTTGCTTGTACATTTGAAAGTTAATCTGGCGGTAAATGGAATATGGGTACCTCGAGGAGTAACAATGATTTCCCCAATTCCTCGTCCATAAGCATTGACAACTCCGTCAAAGATTAAGCCCCACTAGGATCCTATCTCAGGTCCTTCGTCTGGTAGTGGCTCGTCGTAGTCTTTCATCTTGAGGTACATGACGTCCTCGTCCGGAAAGTCAAAACTGGTTGATTCATGACCATTGAGTGGATGGTGAGCCAGGTGCTCAGCTAGGATACTTCCTTTCACGGCTTTCTCTGCGTGATACTCAATGTCATATTCTGATAACAGCATCTGCCAACGGGCAATTCTCCCAGTTAAGGCAGGCTTTCCAAAGATGTACTTGATTGGATCCATATGGGAGATCAAACAAGTAGTATGTCGAATCATGTACTGGCGGAGACGCTTGGCAACCCAGGCCAAAGCACAACAGGTCTTCTCGAGCATAGAGTAGCAGGATTCACAATCAGTGAATTTCTTGCTCAGGTAGTAGATGGCATGCTCTTTTCTTCTCGTCTCGTCTTGCTGTCCAAGGACACAACCCATGGAATCTTCTAAGACGGTTAGGTACATTATCAAAGGTCTTCCTTCCACTGGAGGAGACAAGATGGGTGGTTCGAGCAGATATTCCTTAATGCTGTCGAACGCTTTCTGACAATCGTCTGTCCAGACGCAACTTTGATTTTTCTGTAGAAGTTTGAAAATTGGAGCACAAGTTGCTGTCATGAGATATATGAATCTCGAGATGTAATTCAGACGTCCAAGAAATCCTCTAACTTGTTTCTCGGTTCTGGGCGAAGGCATTCCTTGAATTGCCTTGACTTTGTCTGGATCCACTTCAATTCCTCGTTTGCTGACGATGAAACCAGGGAGTTTTCCTGAGTAGACACCAAAGGTACACTTGTTGGGATTCAGGCGAAGCTGAAACTACCGTAAGCGTTGAAATAACTTTGTCAGATTTTGTATGTGATGTTCCTCATTTTCTGATTTGGCAATCATTTCATCCACATAAACTTCCACTTGCTTATGCATCATATCGTGGATAAGTGTAGTCATGGCCCTTTGATAGGTTGCCCCTGCGTTCTTTAGTCCAAAAGGCATAACACGGTAGCAGAACGTGCCCCAGAGGGTGATGAAAGCTGTTTTCTCCATGTCTTCAGGTGCCATCTTGATTTGGTTGTATCCCGAAAATCCGTCCATGAATGAGAAAACTTTGGATTTTGCTGTACTGTCAACCAACATGTCAATATGTGGTAACAGAAAGTCATCCTTAGGGCTAGCTTTGTTCAAATCTCTGTAGTCGACACACATGCGGACTTTTCCGTCTTTCTTAGGAACGGGAACAATGTTTGCTAACCACTGAGGGTATTCTGAAGTGACGAGGAAACCAGCGTTGATTTGCTTTTGAACTTCCTCTTTGATTTTCATAGCCATTTCCGGATGAGTTCTCCTCAATTTCTGCTTGACTGGAGGGCATTCTGGTTTTAATGGCAAATGATGCTCCACTATACTGGTATCCAACCCTGGCATATCATGATAAGACCAAGCGAAGACATCTGAAAATTCTCTGAGCAGTTGTATCAAACTCTCTCTGATCTCTGAACTGAACGAAGCTCCAATCTTAACCTCTTTTCTGTTTCCATCGGAATCAAGGTTAATGATCTCTAGAGGCTCATTGTATGGCTGAATGGCCTTTTCTTTTTGTTGAAGTAACCGTGAAATTTCCTTTGATATTTCTTCGTCTTCTTCTTCCTCTGCCTCGAATACAGGAAACTCAAAGCTTGGAGAAGTCATATGATCGCACGTTTCAACGGGGTGTTTTATGATTAATCTACATATGTGTGATAAGTTTCTGGGCTTTGTACAGAACACAATACCTTTTAGTTAATCCCCAGTGGAGTCATATCCCAGAGTCAATAAAATCAATCAATCAAAAAGCCTCAAGCTTGGGCCTCATACAAGCCAGCTAAAGTTAAACCTTTTATACCGTAGATAGATATAGCTTATCTCTATAGAGAGATCTTTCTCCTATCTCACCACATTCAAACAAACAAACATTACATTACATTTTAATTTTAATCAGTCTCCCACTTAGGATTTTGAAAGACATGCTCTGGCAGTAAAAACCAGGCATGTGTAACTTTCCCTAATTTTGTTGAGCATCTTTCTTTCATTCAAGACGCAGTTGACTGGTATACTTGCACGTAAACAAGTAAGGTCCCCCTCTTGAATGAAATGAATTCAGTTATTCTGTCACTCTTTTAATGTTTGTGGTGGAATAGTAGAAATACCTCTCTGTAAAGATAATTTCATGTCTCTTTACTGTAAACAGAGATTTAATTCAAGCTTCAACCTTGAGCTTTAAGCAAGGCACCAAAAATAATTAATTTCCCTAATTAGTTCTCCAAACTACAAAAAGCTCTGACTTCCATTAGGGATATGTAGGCATGAGGTTCACAAGGAATCTCAGCGAGCTAATAAAAAACCAAAAATAGTCAGTCTGTCTTTCTTTTAAATCAATTCAATTCCTTCTCCTAACACAAAGGATAAACTTTCCCAATAATAAGCAACAAACACAAACACATAGACACAGAGAAGGTTCCTGTAGAGTACTATGGATATGTAAGGTACTTAAACTCTTCCCTATGTATAACCGACCTCCCGGACTCCAGAATGTCTAGTCTAGGTGAATCCCCACACTTAGCAAAATCCTAGGGTTTATTTGAGATCTTTTTCCCCTTTCCTTCTCGTAGGATAATTTAAAAGTTCGTGTGATATCGTAGGAAGAACTAAAACAAAATTCATCCCGCCATGGGCGCATTCTCCTTCCAAATTCCGCGTGAAGGGTCTAGCGTGCCGTCCTCCCAAGTGAAACGGGGAGGTAAAAAAAAACGACACCACAGAAAAATGGCGACTCTCCTGGGGAAAGTAATAACCTTGGTTTTTCATCCAAACCAATGGTTGACCTGTGCTGGTCCAGCCCCCAATGAGGAATTAGGGATGCCAAATTTCCCCTCAAACAAGAGAGGTCCTGCCTAACCTCTGTGTCATTTCATGTGATTGTTACATATATACTTATTTATTTTGTTTTTTTATGTATCGGGAAAGGGCTTGATTCCCCCTTGTGGTGAGAAATCCTATACCCGGATTTGAGTGCAACATAAGATAGGATGGAGGATGTCTTCTCGGTGAAGGCCCTCTAATCTTGGTTCCCAAATCTACTCTTGGGATTTGCCTGGCTGGTTGTGATTAACTGCGCCAATGCATTCCGAGACTGATTTGTACCAGGAGGACCTAGAAACACATTAACCCCACTTAAAGCCTTTCTTAGGACGTAGAGCGGTGATTACAAAAGTAATTGTCACGCAGATACTACACTCAGAGAAAACTCTCTTATAGATACCAGTCAACGTATCTTTAAGATTGAGCAAAAGCTCTGGGACCCCTAGAACCCGTTCTACAGGTACAAAAATCATTATCCTTAGTTTACCTTGGGGCGAGGTTTGCGATGTGACTCCATGAACACATTACCCTTCTACGCCATGTTTGTTTAAAAACTCTTATGTGCGCATTCATACATCATAATAATTAAAACCAAAGAGTCTTTTTCAAGTCGTTTTTCAAGGAAACTTAATAACGAACGTTTTGAACTTCAGAGAGTGAAAGAGAGAAACGGAGAAAGGACTTAAGGATCTATACCATGGATTACGGAAGAAAGAGAGCTAGGAAATACACCTTCAAAATTCCTAAGGTCGAAGAATTGGAAAAGCTCGGAAAACTAGTGGTCAACCCCCAGGCTTTCAAGGATAAGTATGGAAAACTTCTGCCTCTTCTTAATACGAACATTGTGGATGGGATCCTTCCGACTTTGGTACAGTTTTACGATCCAACGTATCACTTCTTCACCTTTCCAGATTATCAACTCATGCCTACGTTAGAGGAGTACTCTCGTCTGGTTGGAATACCCGTGTACGCGCAAGATCCGTACTCCGGTTTGGAAAAGAATCCTGACGACATTATCATTGCCGCAACTACTCCCTTGAACGTAGTCGACATCAGAACTCATATTGTGAGTAAAGAAGGAATTCAAGGATTACCCTCCAAGTTCTTATTGGATCAAGCTCGGTACTTCGTCAGCATCCAAGATATAAGCGCTTTTGAGGAAATCTTGGCATTGCTTATCTACGGATTGTTTTTTGTTCCCTAACATTGACAACTTCGTCGACATCAACGCAATTAAGATCTTCTTAATTGGAAATCCAGTTCCAACCTTGCTTGCGGATGCTTACCACTCTGTGCATTCAAGAAACCTGCAGCGGGGAGGATTAATCACATGTTGCGTACCGTTGTTATACGAATGGTTCGTCTCGCACCCGCCAAAGTCTAGCACTTTCTGGAACATGAGGGATGGCCTTTACTGGTCACATAAAATCATGTCTCTCACTCATACGGACATTGATTAGTGTAGTCCTGACAACGACGAAACCAAGATCATCTTCAGTTGCGGGAGTTATCCCAACGTACCCCTTATTGGAACCAAGGGAGGAATCAGTTACAATCCAGCTTTAGCCCGTCGTCAATATGACTATCCCATGAAAAATATACCACGTAGTATTCAATTGGAGGGTATGTTCTTCAAGAGAATGTAAGACTTAGAACAAGAGAATGGAGAACTCCGAGAAGAGGTTACTACTCTCAAAGATGCTGTTGAAAGGCTCAATATTATGGTAGAAGCCCTGGTAGTTGCATAGAATCGACCAACGCCAGAAGAACCATAAAGGACTGTGGTTTCTGAGATTGTTTCTACTCCTATTCCTCAGTATACCATGTCGCCCAACCGACCTTGGGGAATGCCGTATAATTTTATTCCAGAAGGGTACATACCCCCAGTTTCTGAAATTCCAAGAGCTACAATGGAGATGCATCCACCGGAGGGTTACAGACCTCTGGAAATTGAAGTTCCAAGAGCAACGGCAATGGGTTATGCGCAGCAGAATGCTGAGATACCAAGATCTGCTGTCATGGCTTTTCCACAACCCATTATGCATACTTTTCCTCCACCGGGCGGACAAGTATATCATCACGCTCCCAATGAGGACGCTGGCGTGTATGAAAGATTGGACGAGTTCCAGGAAAAGTTTTTGCAAATGCAAAAGGAACTCAAGACTCTCTGAGGACAAGATATATTTGGAAAGAATGCTGCAGACCTCTGTCTGGTTCCAAATGTTAAGATTCCTCACAAATTCAAAGTACCAGATTTCGAGAAGTACAAAGGGAATTCATGCCCACAAAGTCACCTCGTGATGTACGCTCGAAGGATGTCAACTCAGACTGATAATCAACAATTGCTCATTCATTATTTTCAAGACAGCCTGACTAGTGCTGCACTTAAATGGTACATGAACTTGGACAGTTCAGAGATTCGTACTTTTTGAGACCTCGGAGAGGCCTTCGTCAAACAGTATAAGTACAATCTGGATATGGCTCCCGACAGAGGACTCATGGGTGTACGTTTGGAAGAAGCAGTTCGAGAAGGACGCTTGAACAAAGAACCAGAATCTTCTATTGGTCCAAGGAAGTATGGAAGTTCTTTCTAGAAGAAAAAGGATCAAGATGTCAGCAATGTCTTGCACAAAGCAAAGAAGAAGTTTCCACCTCAAGTTGCTACAATAACTCCGATTGTTAACTCAACGCCAGCTTATCAACCTCAGGTTTCTCAACAACCATTTCAACAAAGGTCACAACAACCTCAGCAGCAGGTTCGACCTCCAAATTTCAACAACAATCGGGCTCCAAGGTATCCTTCCTTTGACCTCGTACCAATGCCGTATGCGGAATTGTTTCCAACATTACTGGCAAAAGGACTCATTCAGACAAGGAGTCCTCCAAATCCTACAAATGAATCTTCACCTTGGTTCAAGGCAAACCAATCTTATCCCTATCATCAGGGGGCACCAGGTCACAACATTGAGAATTGTTTCCCTTTCAAGATTGACGTTCAAAGATTAGTGAAGAGCGGAATGCTATCCTTCAAAGATACTAATCCTAACGTCCAAGAAAATCCTTTACCGCAGCATAAAGAAGCTTCAGTAAATCTGATAGACCAACACTCCAACGTCATTCAAATCTACGATATTCGTCAGATAGGGGAGAATCTTGTCAAGATGCATGCTAGACAAGCTAGGTACGGTCATGTACCACCTCACAACTACTTCACATGTGAAATTTGTCCAAAGAATAATCAAGGATGTGCTGTAGTTCAAGATGCATTACAAGAACAGATGGATTTGGGATGGATTCAACACATCCGAGTCAAAACTGAGTACGACACCAACATGGTTCAAGGATGTCCTAGAGAGTACAAGATCTACAAAGTTGAAGATCTCGAAGGATCGGTAGTCAGGTTCCATAAGGCTTTAAATGGACTTGCCTACTTTGGAACGGATTTCCATCCTTACAGTGGATGCAGAATTTGTCGAAGAAATTCACGAGGATGTTTGCGCGTTCGCAACGACATTCAGAAACTGATGGATGATAATACCATTACAGTTCTTGCCAACAGAGAAAATGACAAAGTCTTTACCGTGTCTCCTCAAATTAATCAATATGAACCAATGCAAGTCAATTATGACAGCAGGAAGACAGCAATGGCTCCATTAGTCATCTACTTACCAGGTCCTGTATCGTATGAGTCCAGCAAGGCTATACCATACAAGTATAACGCTACATTCATTGAAAATACCATTACCGTCTGTTGTCAACATTGCTGACGTTAGTCGAGTCACCAGAAGTGGACGAGTCTTCAACAGAACAATAGAAAATGTGGAGAAACCTTCGGAAGAAGCACCACATAAGCAAGACAATCATCCGACCAATGCTGTTCAAGCGAAAGAAAATGATGAGATCTTGAAATTAATCCAGAGGAGTGAATACAACATTGTAGACCAAGCTTTCGTAGAACCTGGCGTTACTGTAGGACAATTCAACAACATCGTTGCCAACATTTCCGCAGGAACTAACCTGAGTTTCTGTGATGAAGATCTTCCTGAAGAAGGAGTGGACCATAATCTTCCACTTCACATCTCAGTAGGTTACATGAATGATATACTCACAGGAGTCCTAATAGACAATGGATCCTCTCTCAACGTCATGCCTAAATCAACATTGTCAAGATTATCCTTCAAAGATTACTCGCTAAGGGACAGTCACGTCATCGTCAAAGCATCCGATGGATCGAGGATGTTATTTTTTGGAGAAGTAGATCTTCCCATAACTATTGGATCTCAGACGTTCAAAATCACTTTCCAAGTTATGGATATCCCGGCACAATACAGTTGTTTGCTAGGTCGCCCATGGATTCATGAGGCTGGGGCAATTACTTCAACACTTCATGAGAAACTGAAGTTCATAAGAAATGACAAATTGGTAACCGTATGTGGAGAACGAGCTCTGATCGTCAGCAACCTGTCATTATTCTCCGACATAGAACCAAAAGAAGTCGCTGGAATTAAATTCCAAGCACTTTCCTTGGACAAGGAAAAAGGAAAGGAGAAAGCAGCGTCTATTTCTTCCTACAAAGATGCAATCCAAGTTGTAGAGGATGGCACTACCAGTGGTTGGGGACGCATTAAGATTCCTGCCAACAACAAGAACAGAACAGGGGTTGGTTTCTTTCCAACATCATCAAAAGTAATACCAGGGATCGAGGTAGTTCTCCCAATTCAAGAAATTTTCCACAGTGGAGGTTTTCTTTGACCTGTTCAACAAACAGTCAATACCATCGGTACGGAAAACACCGATGAAGAGGAATGGCTATCCTATCTCAACAGAGCAGGATACGTCTCGCTATCAGAGTCTGATTCACCTTACTGTTATCCAACTAAAGGATCTGAAAGTAAGACTCAACCAAGCAGTGACGAAGTTACAAACAGCTTCACCACCAGAAGTCATGGTTCATTAGAAGAAGTTCCTCCTATCCCTGAAGAAACCTGGGATGCATTAGGAGAACCAAGCGGAAGAAGATTGGAAGTTTCCGACGATGAGTCTCTCCATTCAGAAGATTGGAAGTTTCCTCAAAAGAAAGTTCGACATACTCCACTTTGAAATGGGTATGCTCACACCGCTCAGTCTGCTGAAGTAAAAGAAGATCGTCTGAGTGTTGCAAAGACAGTGGTTGGTAAATCAAGACCTACCATAGGCCAACTCAAGCCTAAGGTTCCAGATTACCTAGTGCACAATGGGGTTCGCCACTATTGGACAGCTGTTGAAGTTTCAACTGTTGTTCGCACTCCTAAGTAGGAACTTTCACCGTTATTTTGTCCTCTCACCATAGCCCAGGGTGAAGAGATGTTTCATAGGGCTTTGCATTTTACTATTTCTTAGGAAAATGTCCCTCTTTGCTTCGCCCAAAGCAATAGAGTTTTGTTTTATAGGGTCTTTGTTTCAAGAAGTGACTGTTGATAAATAAAAATGTCATTTTGTTCCTTCGTTAGTTTTTCCTTTTCTTTTTTCGGAAATTGGTAATCCTAAAAAACACCCTTAAAAAACATCAAAACATTCCATTAACTGCATACACCGAGTCTTCCCCTCGTTGTCTAAATAAAAATCATCACACATATGCAGATTAATCATAAAATACCCCGTTGAAACGTACGATTGTATGACTTCTCCAAGCTTTGGGTTTCCTGTATTCGAGGCAGAGGAAGAAGAAGATGAAGAAATATCAAAAGAAATTTCACGGTTACTTCAACAAAGGGAAGAGGCCATTCAGCCATACAATGAACCTCTAGAGATCATTAACCTTGGTTCCGATGGAAACAGAAAAGAGGTTAAGATTGGAGCTTCGCTCAGTTCAGAGATCAGAGAGAGTTTGATACAACTGCTCAAAGAATTTTCAGATGTCTTCGCTTGGTCTTATCAGGATATGCAAGGGTTGGATACCAGTATAGTGGAGAATCACTTGCCATTGAAGCCAGAATGCCCTCCGGTTAAGCAGAAATTGAGGAGAACGCATCCGGAAATGGCCATTAAAATCAAAGAGGAAGTTCAAAAGCAAATCAACACTGGTTTCCTCGTCACTTCAGAATACCCTCAGTGGTTAGCTAACATTGTTCCCGTTCCTAAGAAAGACGGAAAAGTCCGCATGTGCGTCGACTACAGAGATTTGAACAAAGCTAGCCCTAAGGATGACTTTACTTGACCACATATTGACATGTTGGTTGACAGTACAGCAAAATCCAAAGTTTTCTCATTCATGCACGGATTTTCAGGATACAACCAAATCACGATGGCACCTGAAGACATGGAGAAAACAGCTTTCATCACCTCCTGGGGCACGTTTTGCTACCGCGTTATGCCTTTTGGACTAAAGAACGCAGGGGCAACTTACCAAAGAGCCATGACTACACTCTTCCATGACATGATGCATAAGGAATTGGAAGTCTATTTGGACTACATGATTGCCAGATCAGAAAATGAGGAAGATCACATATAGAATCTAACAAAGTTATTTCAACGCTTACGGAAGTTTCAGCTTCGCCTGAACCCCAACAAGTGTACCTTCGGTGTCTACTCAGGAAAACTCCTTGATTTCATCGTCAGCAAACGAGGAATTGAAGTGGATCCAAACAAAGTCAAGGCAATTCAAGAAATGCCTTCGCCCAAAACCGAGAAACAAGTTAGAGTATTTCTTGGACGTCTGAATTACATCTCAAGAATCATATATCTCATGACTGCAACTTGTGCTCCAATTTTCAAACTTCTACGGAAAAATCAAAGTTGCGTCTGGACAGATGATTGTCAGAAAGCATTAACCGTCTTAGAAGATTCCATGGGTTGTGTCCTTGGACAGCAAGACGAGACAAAAAGAAAAGAGCATGCCATCTACTACCTGAGCAAGAAATTCACTGACTGTAAATCCCGCTACTCCATGCTCGAGAAAACCTGTTGTGCTTTGGCCTGAGCTGCCAAGCGTCTCCGCCAGTACATGATTCGGCAAACTACTTGGTTGTTCTCCCATATGGATCCAATCAAGTACATCTTTGAAAAGCCTTCCTTAAATGGGAGAATTGCCCGTTGGTAGGTGTTGTTATCAGAATACGACATTGAGTATCACACTCATAAAGCCGTAAAAGGAAGTATCCTAGCTGAGCACCTGGCTCACCACCCACTCAATGGTCATGAATTAACCAGTTTTGACTTTCCGGACGAGGACGTAATGTACCTCAAGATGAAAGATTATGACGAGCCACTAGCAGACGAAGGACCTGAGATAGGATCCCAGTGGGGCTTGATATTTGACGGAGCCGTCAATGGTTATGGACGAGGAATTGGGGCAATCATTGTTACCCCTCGAGGTACCCATATTCCATTTACCGCCAGATTAACTTTCAAGTGCACAAACAATAAGGCCAAATATGAAGCTTGCATCATGGGTCTCGAAGAAGCCGTGGATCTAAGAATCAAACACTTGGATGTATACGGAGATTCTGCTTTGGTCATCAATCAAATCAAAGGAGAATGGGAAACACGCCAACCTGGGCTAATCCCTTACAAAGACTACGCGAGAAGATTGTTACCATTCTTCGACAGGGTAGATTTTCATCACATTCCTCGTGAAGAAAACAACTTGGTTGATGCATTAGCCACACTCTCTTCCATGATTAGGATAAATCATTATAATGACATTCCTCGGATCGATGTTATGCGCCTGGATAGGCCCGCTCATGTCTTCACAGTAGAAGCAATCATCGACGACAAACCGTGGTATCACGATATCAAGAACTTTCTTCAAAAGCAAGAGTACCCTCTTGGGGCGTCAAAGAAAGATAGAAAAACTTTGAGAAAGTTAGCTGGCAGATTCTTCCTGAATGAAGATGTTCTGTTCAAGAGAAATTTCGACATGGTTCTGCTCAGATGCGTTGACAAGAAAGAGGCAGAAACACTCATGAGAGAGATACACGAAGGGTCCTTTGATACTCACACCAATGGACACACCATGGAAAGGAAAATACTGAGAGTAGGATATTATTGGCTGATGATGGAGTCAGATTGCTACCAGTATGCAAAGAGGTGTCACAAATGTCAGATCTTCGCTGATAGGAATCATGTGCCACCATCTCTTCTCAACATACTCTCTTCCCCTTGGCCTTTTTCCATCTGGGGAATCGACATGATCGGAATGATTGAGCCAAAAGCGTCCAACGGGCATCGCTTCATCTTGGTAGCCATAGACTATTTCACTAAGTGGGTCGAAGCAGCTTCATATGCAAACGTCACAACACAAGTTGTCGTCAGGTTTATCAAGAATCACATCATCTGTCGCTACGGCATTCCTAGCAGGATAATCACTGACAATGGGTCAAATTTGAATAACAAAATGATGAAGGAACTTTGTGAAGAATTCAAGATTGAACATCGCAACTCATCTCCTTATAGACCAAAGTTGAATGGAGCTGTAGAAGCAGCTAACAAAAACATCAAGAAAATCATTCAGAAAATGGTCATCACTTACAAAGATTGGCATGAAATGCTCCCGTTTGCTCTTCACGGTTACCGTACATCTATACATACTTCGACTGGAGCAACTCCTTTCTCCCTTGTATATGGCATGGAAGCAGTCCTACCCATAGAGGTCGAGATCCCATCAATGAGAGTCTTGATGGAGGCAAAATAACAGAAACCGAGTGGTGTCAAAGCAGATTCGATGAGTTGAACTTAATCGAAGAAAAACGCATGATAGCTTTATGCCACAGACAGCTATATCAACAAAGAATGAAGAAAGCTTTCGACAAAAAGGTTCGACCTTGCACAATCAAAGAAGGCGACCTTATACTAAAAAAGATTCAATCTTTTCTCACAGATTCGAGAGGCAAATGGACTCCCAATTATGATGACCCGTACGTGGTCAAGAGAGCATTCTCGGGAGGAGCCTTAATACTCACAACTATGGATGGAGAAGAATTTACCCGTCTTGTGAACGTCGACGCAATCAAGAAATACTTCGCCTAAATAAATAAAAGAACAGCTCGCTAAGTTGAAAACTCGCAAAGAGAAACTTAGGCAAAAAAGAGCGTCTCGGTGACTCGAAAACCCGAAAGGGCGATTCAGGAAAAAGTTAGAGACATAAAAAATATATATAATCAATCCCGGTAGACTTAAAACCCAAAAGCGGTAGTCTACGCAAAAGTTAGGGATATATGGCAAGTAACTGTGTTCAGTACAAACTTGATCATTCATAAAATCCATAGCGGAGTATTCATCATCAGCAGGTCATCTTCTACGAAGCACGAATACAGTGCAACTCAGAATGGAAGGGAAAGATAATGGACGTCACGTTTCATCGTAGCCCTTTTCCCGAAAATTACCAATTTCCAACTTTGTAAATACTCCATGGAATCAAGCATTAGGCTGATTACCATTTCATAAATATTAAATTGAGCTTTATGCCTTTTTCTTTGCAATCGAGTCTTAATCAGTTTCTTAAAATGCAATTTTTAAGTTTAACAGTGATTTTCTTGAAACAAATGTTTTCATAAATAAAATGAATTTACTGGAAAAATAAAAGGTGAAATTTCTTTCTAAGGTTTACAAACAATAGGAAGAATGCAAACAGTTGCTCCAAGAACGGTTGAGACTCCGGGATCAGGTTTCCCAATGAAGTCGCTTTGCGAACATCTTCCGATAATGGGTCTTCACTCCAAGTCATGTCACTCACTTCGGACAG
This sequence comes from Vicia villosa, assembly GCF_029867415.1. Taxonomy (NCBI): domain Eukaryota; kingdom Viridiplantae; phylum Streptophyta; class Magnoliopsida; order Fabales; family Fabaceae; genus Vicia; species Vicia villosa. The sequence continues at coordinate 60,599,234 of NC_081185.1, read as the reverse complement.
CGGACAACCAGTAACCAGTTATCCCCGATGGAGTGCAAACTACAATTTTCAAGAAGGAGACATTTTCTGATCGACAAAGAGTCAAGTCGTACCATAGGGTTTCGCATCCGCGACAATTCAATTCACATTCACTATATAATCTTCATAACATTCATGCATGCTTTACATAACTGCATGGTTAGCATAGTCTAGTTAGGCTTTGATCCTGTTATTGCCCGAGTCTCTTGGGCATATACTCAAGCTCCCCCTGCAAAGTCGTTAAAGGGTTTTCTTCTTAAGAAAGAAAGTTCATACACCCGAATTTCCCCAAGAGGTTAACAAATTGTGGTCTTTCGGAGGAAGATAGTTTGTTTACTTTGAGAAATCCCCAGCAAGTTAGCAAATGGTAATCTCCCTCAAAGAAATAGTTGACACACTTCCGTTGTTGCTCCCGATCAAAGTCAACAATAGTGGTCTTCATCAGGAAGATAGTTTGGTCACTTTTGGGATTCCCCATCCGAAATTCTCTGGCAGGTCGATAGTTGGCAATCTTCTCCAAGAATACAGTTTGTCCGCTTTTGAATTTCCCCACAGAGTCGATGAATGGAAATTTTCTTCAAGAAGATAGTTCATTTCGCTTAAAGATTCCTCCACAGAGTTAACGGATGGTAGTCTTCTTTAAGAAGATAGCTCGGATTCCTCAGCATAGAATTGACAAATGGTAGTCTTCCTCCGGAAGATAGTTTGTCCTCATAGAATTGACAAATGGTAGTCTTCCTCCGGAAGATAGTTTGTTCTCATAAATTGACAAATGGTAGTCTTCTTCCGGAAGATAGTTTGTCCTCATAGAATTGACAAATGGTAGTCTTCCTCCGGAAGATAGTTTGTCCTCATAAATTGACAAATGGTAGTCTTCCTCCGGAAGATAGTTTGTCCTCATGGAGTTGACAAATGGTAGTCTTCCTCTGGAAGATAGTTTGTCCACTTTTGGATCCCTTCAGCAGATCGACAAATGGTAGTCTTCCTCCGGAAGATAGTTTGTCCACTTCTGGAACCGGCAAATGGAAGTCTTTCTCCGAAAGATAGTTTGTTCAGCTCCAGAATCTCCCCAGCTGATGCACAAATGGTAGTCCTCCTCTGGAAGACAGTTTGTTCACGTCCAAGACTTTCTCAGCTTAAGTCGATGAATGGTAGTTTTCTCCCCGAAGACAGTTTGTCCACTTTCAAGAAAAGTCATTAACTCCTCAAAAGGACGCACAATCATATGGTATTCCTTCAAAGATGTTAAGTTGAAGGAAAGTATGATGAAGTTTCTTAATTGCCATCAAATGGTATCTCACCTCCAAGTTCTGGTGAGAAGTTTAATGAGGAAACAAACCCTTGGAGATTTTCTCTTCATCAGAGATATCTTCCAAAAGATGATGAAGTTTCTTAATTGCCATCAAATGGTATCTCACCTCCAAGTGCTGGTAAGAAGTTTGATGAGGAAACAAACCCTTGGAGATTTTCTCTTCATCAGAGATATCTTCCAAAAGATGATGAAGTTTCTTAATTGCCATCAAATGGTATCTCACCTCCAAGTGCTGGTGAGAAGTTTGATGAGGAAACAAACCCTTGGAGATTTTCTCTTCATCAGAGATATCTTCCAAAAGATGATGAAGTTTCTTAATTGCCATCGAATGGTATCTCACCTCCAAGTACTGGTGAGAAGTTTGATGAGGAAACAAACCCTCGGTTATTTTCTCTTTATCGGAGATATTGTCCAAAATTATAACCGAAGCCAGTTTCGAGATTTAGACATCCAAAACAAAGGTAGGTTATCACAACTAGGACCCGCTTCGCGATTTAGACATCCGAAACGAGGGGATGTTGTTTGCCTTTTTCTAAGTATCAATACTTAGTTAAAGAAGATGGATCGCGCATTTTGCATTGCCGACCATTCGCCAGAATTCGCATAACACATTTTTACAGGAGTTTATCTCCATATTCCCCGCCAAGTGCGACAACGGGATGGATTCATGCACGAGGATTTTATTATCGCTGCGACATCTCAAGGACGCCCAAAATTCGGGCATTCTTTGGTATTTAAGTCTCTTTCACGCAGGAGAGATCAAGATATTAATCTTTCTCCCTCCAGATGAAAGAAACTTAAATAGGGGCATCTATCATACCCTAATTTTAACCCTCCCTGAGATGTTACACTTCCAGGTTTTTCATTAACCCAAGACAAGTACTCAGGGCAGTCACTTGTTACTCAATTGGAGATGTGAAAGAACAAAAGAGTTCAGGCCAAGAACCAATCAGTATGGGATTAATCTATGATGCAATCACAAGGCTCAAATGATTCATTCATTCACATATGATTGATTAGACACCAGTCATCAAGACTCAGGTTTGCTCAGATCACCAGACTAGGGTTTTGAGCCCCTCAAGGACTAAAATCAGGGACCACATTTGGGAAACTCAAAAAAGCTCAAGGGCATCACTCAAAGGCTTCAATCATATTCAAATGATCCATATGGCAATATCCACTGGGCATTGTACTTCAATTCAAGATCTACAGTCCTCAATTTCATCTGGACTACAAATTAGGGTTTTTGACCTAATTCACCTAGACAGTTGACTTTTAATCAAAACATGAATCCAAAACTCAAAACATAGATCAAAAATTTCTATTACCCCAAGATAATCCATTCATAACATCCATTTGAGGAGGAGAGCTTGATTCAACACAAAAGTCCAAGATTTCATTTCATTTGGAAAAAGTCAATTGTACAGGATCACCTTTGACTTTTGAGATTTTTGGTCAAACCATAACTTTTAAGGATCAATATTATCAATATCTGATTATTGAAGTCATTTGGCCAAAGAAATTCAAGAAAATTCATCAAGGATCAAAAAGTCAACAAAAGTCAAGAATTAGGGTTTTTAAGGGCCTTTTGGGAACTCAAAATTTTACTTACACACTCAAAAATCTCCCAAAATGAAAGTTGTAGATCTTGCAAAATAAAACAACATCTTAAAATGCAACTTTTTTCAAGAAATCAATCATTTAAGAGATTTGGGATTTGGAAGTTATAGGCCTTAAAAACTTAGAAATTTTTCTAAGTATTTTAACCTATATTTCTTCCAACTTTAGACCCATTTTTCATAAATTTCCCAAATGATTTTGAAGAAACTCCAAACTAATGAATTGAAATACATGTTAAGGGATTTCCAAATTGTGCTCAACCTTCTCCAAATTCATTTTGAGCTAGGAGTTATGATTGTTCAAAATTGGACATTTGAAGTAAAATTACAAGTCATGACCAACTTTGGTTTTGGTCATTTTTGTGCAAAGACCTATACTAAATGGTGCATCTACACTCCAAATATATCAGAATAGATTGGAGAGAATCATTTGAATCATTTGCATCAAGATTCCAAAACATCCAAAAATCAAGGCCATGTGATTAAGTAATCATTATATTTAGGAATTTATGGCAAGTAGTGATTCATCAATGGGAATCTTTCCTAAGCCAATGAAAAGCTATTCTGTAACAGAATTGTCCCCTAGGATCATACAAGATCAATGGTTGGGGAGCTAGCTCGAAAATCCATCATTACATATGTGATATTTTCAAAATTTCTTCATGGCTAAGAAACTAAGTTAACTTCACTAAGCAAGCTCACTATATCCAAATGCTCTGCATCATTTGCCTATAAATAGAAGAGCCTTCATTAGTATTGATCACACCAAAGCAACCATAACTTCTTGCTTTCTCCATTTCTCCCTCTTGCTTTTAGTTTTCAAAAGTTCATTGGCAAGAAGAATCGAATTCTTCAAACCAGAGCTCTTCTTTTGAAAGTAAGCTTTCTAACATCTTAAGGAGGTTCATTGGAGTTGATCCAAGCATCTGGATCACTTCTGTAAGTGGGGGAACACCATTGTTGCTTTCATTTTGAAGCTCGGGCAGTTGGAGGTCCATAGAGCAATTCAGAAGGTGTCAAGGTAGTCCAAGCATCCAAACACATTCCTTAGGTTGTAGTGAAGCTATCCAGATGCCTGCAGCACATCTGTAACCACAAAATCACCAACCTCCATGATCACTTGAATCTCAAATAGAAAGTGTCGAGTAGAGCATTTCTGAGGCATTCAAGTCACAATAAGAATTCAGATAGCATCATTGAGTCACCAGGAAGCTTCTAGGATCATCCATACAAGCCCAGGAGTTCTCCATCAGCCTCACGACCTCCATTTTCAGAGGTAACTTTCTCAGCTCCATCTCTTTAATTTGTGTACTCTTTTTGTTAAAACTCAATACCATTTCATTCAGCATCATCAGAGGACTAAAAACCCTCTATCATCAGTCATTTATACTTCAGTATAGCCATTTAATTTAATTTTCAAATTTTAGGGTTCTTCACGTATTTTAGATAATTCAGTAGATGTAGTTAATATAAATTCATGTTAGTTACATATTTGAAATCGTGAGAGAAATTAGAACAAGTTTGGTGTTTACATTATCTGATTTGGTTGAGAAACGAGATAGTTGAAATTTCAAATTCATGGAAGCTTGAGGTTGAAGACGAAGATGGTGGTGGCGCGCAAAATTCAAATCCAGGGTTAAAGTTTATTTTATTTTGAGTGGTAGGCATTTTATAAACGACTACATCGTTATAGCCCAGTGGTAAAGAGAGTTTGTTTGTGCGCATGCCTCAGGTCTGGGGTTCGAATCCCCCTCGCCCCAGACCTTTTGGATTTTATTTCTTTTTTTACACTATGCATTTGATAACCAATGTATTGCAATGGAGTCACTCCTTTGACACCAAGCGCGTGTTGGCCCAGTGGTGTTGTTTTGAGTAGTTGATTGCAAGGGCGTGGGTTCAAACCATGGTGAGACCAAAACATCTTTTTATCACTATTTTCTTTAATTTTCTTCACAATTTCAACCAATTAATTCACCTATCAAATTAAATCATTTTCACTTCATTTTTCACATATTTTCATTTAATATATCTATTTTATGAATAACCCAAAAAATCACAAAAATATTATTTATTTGATATATTCTTATTAAGTTTAAAATGATACTTATTTTAAGTATTTTAAAATACTTTAAGTATAATTTTCATTTGATTTCCAAAACTTAATCACTTGCACATATTTTTGTGATAAAACCCTAATTACTTAGGCCTTAATTAGGTATAGACTTTGTCTTTATTCTAATTAAGTTGATTATTGTCAATATTTCAAAATATTTTCAAACTTCGATTAAACGGACGGTTAAGGTTCTCATTCAACAAAACCTTACATCTCGTGTTTTCTTTTTATCACAAACAGTAAATAAATATTTTGGGCCTCTAATAGAGTGTAAGTCCCAGTACCTTTTTCTTTTCTTAGTTTGTTTTCAAAACTGTATTTACAAAATCTTCTTTCTGTTTTTCAAAATATTTTTCTGGTATTTGAAGGGCATTATTCCCGGTAAAACTCTTCAGATACCTATGTGACCTATGTCCATCTTCACTTCTTCTGTTTTCAAAAACCTCTAACTGTTTATAATAAATATTCAAATGTTATCAATAAACAACAAAATTGCTGGTAAGGCTTTGTGCATACATCTTCAAAGGCCTCCACTCCATCCAGGTTAGGCTTTACAAGCTTTCAATTTACAGTCTTTATCTAAATTACTGTCAAATATAAACTGTATATATATTGTTTAGGACTACGTCTGAGTGTAAACCGTAGGATAGTTAAACTATATATATATATATATATATATATATATATATATATTATAGGACTATGGCCTAGGATTGAGAATGTCTTCCCGGTGAAGGCTCTTTCCTAATTAGAGATCTTTAGTTCAAACCCTCAAGATGAATTATTCCCGGTGAAACATCTTGAAAAAAGCCTTAGTACCCAAAATAGGATACATCCACCCAAGAGGAATTATTTCCGGTGAAACCTCTTACCCATTTGCTTAGGGCCAAAATAAGTTCAAAACCACATAGCTTCCTCTTGTGCTATAATAAGGACCCTCGATGATCCTCGATTAGCCTCCTCTTGGGCTTTGTACAAGGACCCACAGGCTTCTTAAAAGCATATTTCCAGCTTACTCTTGAGCTTGTATACAAGGACCCTTCAGGTTTCTTATAAACATAGGAACAGGTCTTTAGTCACCTTTTAGCCTATCTTGGTGAGTTTCTTCCATTCTTAAACCAGACTTTTAAGCAAGCTAAGATTGTCTCAATCTCAGTATTGAGTACATCCTTTTGGAATGAGAGACATGGACAGTCTCTGTCACCCTTATCTCCAATAATTTTCATCCATAGCAGAGTCTAGGATCCATATTTGTTTATCTTCAGTCAGTGTCAGCCTTAATCTTGGGCTTTAAACAAGAAGTCTCACATAGTTAATCTTTCTGCCATCATTCAAAAACCCCTGGAAAGGGTTAGCCTCCAAAAACACTCCTTTAAATCCAAGACCCCTAGAAAGGGTTAGCCTCCAAAATCAGTCCTTCAAAGTCATAATTCCTTGGAAAGGGTTAGCTTCCAAAAATTTAACTTTTAAAAGATAAATCTCACCAGTTGAGTTCCACCTAAGTCAGTCTCAGTCAATAAAAAAAACCAATTTCCCCGGTAGAGTCTACCTTAGGTCAATTACTCAAACAAATTCTACAATAGAGTCCATCTTCAAACCTGGGTCTTTCATTCATCAATTCATGTGTAACAAAAACACAATCCTCAACAAGAGTAAAAAATCCCCTCAGAGAAAAAAGATCCTGCACTGGTAGATCTTTCACCATTTTAAAAGTCAGCCTCAACCTTGGGCTTTGTACAAGGCACATACTCCCTTTAGAGTTAAAACCCTGTTCATAGGTATTCCCCTATTTAGATTCAGCCGCAACCTTGGGCTTTGTACAAGGCAGATAATAGAGTCTCCCCAGTAAGTCCTTCACCATCAAGTAGCCACAACCTTAGGCTTTGAACAAGGCAGATAAAACCATATTTCCTGTGTCAAAAGATTTCTAACCTTTAGGATCTTTTCCCCATAGATTTCTAACCTTGGGCTTTGTACAAGGCAGAAAACAATGTTTTCCCTAGCCAGAGTCAACCACAACCTTGGGATTCATACAAGTCGGCATATATATATTTATATATATATATATATATATATATATATTCCCCAATTAAGAGTCAGCCACAATTCTGGGCTTTGTACAGAACACCAAATAAAATCCATCAAAATAAACACTCTCCAACTAGAGTCAGCCTCAATTCTAGGCTTTGTACAGAACACAATACCTTTTAGTTAATCCCCAGTGGAGTCATCACCCAGAGTCAATAAAATCAATCAATCAAAAAGCCTCAAGCTTGGGCCTCATACAAGCCAGCTAAAGTTAAACCTTTTATACAGTATGTAGATATAGCTTATCTCTATAGAGAGATCTTTCTCCTATCTCACCACATTCAAACAAACAAACATTACATTACATTTTAATTTTAATCAGTCTCCCACTTAGGATTTTGAAAGACATGCTCTGGCAGTAAAAACCAGGCATGTGTAACTTTCCCTAATTTGGTTGAGCATCTTTCTTTCATTCAAGACGCAGTTGACTGGTATACTTGCACATAAACAAGTAAGGTCCCCCTCTTGAATGAAATGAATTCAGTTATTCTGTCACTCTTTTAATGTTTGTGGTGGAATAGTAGAAATACCTCTCTGTAAAGATAATTTCATGTCTCTTTACTGTAAACAGAGATTCAATTCAAGCTTCAACCTTGAGCTTTAAGCAATGCACCAAAATAATTAATTTCCCTAATTAGTTCTCCGAACTACAAAAAGCTCTGACTTCCATTAGGGATACGTAGGCATGAGGTTCACAAGGAATCTCAGCGAGCTAATAAAAAACCAAAAATAGTCAGTCAGTCTGTCTTTCTTTTAATCAAAATTCAATTCCTTCTCCTAACACAAAGGAGAAACTTTCCCAATAATAAGCAACAAATGTAACACCCCATAAATTTCTTTATTTAATTTAATTAATTTTTGGATTAAATATTAGAATTATTTGAGTTAACTGAGAAAAATGGGAATAATGAGACTAATGGGCCAATGTCGCTTTTAGTAGAAGGGGGGGTGTCAGTGGTGAAGCCCATTACTAATGATAAGCTTATTTTCATAAAATAGAAAAATAGAAGGAGTTGTGGAATACAGAGGGTTACAGCATTTTGGGAAAAGAAGTCTGAACGTGAAAAGAGGAGAAGAGCGAAGAAGTGCGACGCGGGGAAGAACGAAGAATCAACCTTCAGGTAAGGGGGGACTCTTCCGTTTATCTTCTATTATGGGATTATAGGTAGTATGATAGAATTTGATCGTGTTATTCGTATCAATTGGGTTGTGCTTAGGTTATAGAAGTGTTTGGTTTTGGGAGGATTGATGCATAATGATTATATTGATCATGTATTGGTGTTAATTGGATGGTTGAATGTATTGTAAATGTGTTATAATATGTGTTTGTTTCACTGTATGCAAATCTGGTTGGAATGGGATTGGTTTGGTCATGAATTGGTGAAAGAAGGGCAAAAATCGCAGGCCGTTTTCTGCGATTCGGAGTTCTGGAAATCACCAGTTCGCGCCGCGTCGAGGAGTTGGCGCCGCGAACTGCTTGGCAGAAGGCCAGGAAGTTTTGTTGTGTCCAGTACGTGCCGTGAGCATATGGCCGCGCCGCGAAGGCGTAGTTCCTTCTTGTTCCGCGCAGCAAAACCTTGTTTGCGCCGTGAAGGCGTAGTTCCGATTCGTTCCGCGCCGCGAAATGTGTGTGGCGCCGCGTGCTGTTAGTTGTTGCGACAGGCCGTTTTGAAAAGTTTAAAAATATGTAACTTTTAAACCGTAAACCGGATTTTGGTGCCGTTTCGAGTGCAGTGGAGCTAATCAAATAATTTATATACTCAAATGGTGTTTTGAGTTGTGGCTTGAATTATTTTTAAAACACCCGATCTTATTTGTTTGTGGTGGGATATGCTTATAGGTACACTAATGAATGTTTTACCTGTATGATGTTGTGGTTATAACTGGTGTTTATTATACATGTATTGTTGGCGTGAAATATGTGTTATTAATGATTATGACATTGATCGATTTATGTGGGTGATGAGCATGTTATGGTTGATGCATGCATTCATAATCATTATGTGGCTGGTCCTTGACGATGGTGGATCAGTGGTAGCTAATTCCCATTGTTGGGAATTAGTGAGTGGGTGTTACCGTATCCTTGACGATGGTGGGTCGGTGAGTTGGGTTATCCCAGATTTTGGTACCACATGCATGTAGTTGCATTACATTAGGCTGTTTTGCTATTATAACATGAATGGAAGATTGTCCAATGTTATAATATGTGTTAATTTGGTTGTTTTCTTACTGATTGTATGGTTTGAAATCTGATCATAACTGTGATTGGGTGAATGGCATGTGAAATGATATTTTATTATCTATATCTTATAACATTAGTTAAATGTGAATGAGACTCACCCTTACTGTTGTTATTTTTCAGATTGAGGAGTAGCTCTCGTACTTCGTGAGGATTAGCTCGTCAAGTAGTTCGTTAGAGTCAGTTGGGTCCGTGTCATGCTCTGGTCGTGTCACACTGGGGGCGTCGTTTTGAGTTATTTGTTAAACTCTTTTTATTTTGGGTGGATTTCTTATGTTGGTGTTTTAAGTCTGTGACTTGGCTGTTTGTTATTCAGATGTTAAAGATAATTCCGCTGTGTTAAACATGATGATTTGAATAAATTTGGTTGACGTTCTCTTTTATGGCATGACATGAGTATTATTTTATTTATATGGAAGTTGTAATGCCCTTTTCATGTTTTACTCTGATTATTGTTTATTATTTATGCGGGGTATTAGAAGGGTGTTACAACAAACACAAACACATAGACACATAGAAGGTTCCTGTAGAGTACTACGGATATGCAGGGTGCTTAAACTCTTCCCTATGTATAACCGACCTCCCGGACTCCAGAATTTCTAGTCTAGGTGAATCCCCACACTTAGCAAACTCCTAGGGTTTATTTGAGATCTTTTTCCCCTTTCTTATTCATAGGATAATTAAAAAGTTCGTGTGATATCGTAGGAAGAACTGAAATAAAATTCATCCCGCCACGGGCGCATTCTCCTTCCAAATTCCGCGTGAAGGGTCTAGCATGCCGTCCTCCCGAGTGAAACGGGGAGGTAAAAAAAATGACACCACAATATCGTTCACCCAATCATACATATTCAGATTCACAACTATTATTCATCAATTCGTACAATAATAGATTACACCACATAACACTGAAATCCATTCAATCATGATATAACAAAATTCATATGACTCAACTGACACTATGCATGTGGTACCAATAAACTGTCGAATTAATCCACCTGACCGATCTACGCCTCATCGAGATACGGCCCACCGACATAAATTCCGAACAATGGGAATTATGTCCACCATCGATCCAAACATCACCGGGATCCATCACTGAATGCATATGAATGAATGAACACACATAACATACTTAAAAACATCACCGATCACGATGAACCACTCATCTCAACACCACATCACCGAATAAGTATGTACATGTTTTAAACATCATTCAAATAACCATGCATTTATCACAATCATAATAATAATCACATTCAATTCATCACCACATCAAATACATTGTCACACCTATCTCATATGCACACAATGCTTAATTCTCACCAAGTAAATATATTGAGTTTTAAAAAAAAATAAAGTAGACCACTGCCCATATTCATCGTTCATCATATAAAAAATTTAATTACCTTTACAACGCCTAAAACGGCACTAAGAAAGGATACACAGATTAAAAGATACGCTATTTCAAAGTTTAGAAACATTTCTGCACAGCAGGGTTCGTTCAACGGACCACTAGCGACTTGCGACAGAAGCGAACTACCTTCAGACCTCCGCTCAGCGGACCACTAGCGACCTTCGACAGAATCTAACTAGGTTGGGTCCTCCTCTTAGCGGACCCCCTTCCGCTTAGCAGGCCTGCGATTTTAAAGATTCTCAGGTCTGCGACAGACCCTGCGATCTCACATATTCTGAGTCCAAAATCGATTCTAAACATCAAATACAGGCATAAAATCATCATACATTCAATCATACACCACCAAACATCATTTAAACTCATTATTAACCAATAGTTCATGCAATTTTCATCAATTCAATCTAAATTATAACACTCTAACCTAACAATCTCAATATCTAATTGAACCAAACCATACATCAATCTACTTATCACTTAAGATCACATAAGAGATACTAAAAGGAAAAGTCTCCCCTTACCTTGATGGAGGTTCTTGAATTGATCCTTGAACTTTGGGATTTTTCCTCCTTCCTTTGCTCTTCTCACTTCTACGATAAAATCTTTTCTCCCAACTCTTCTCTTGCTCATTTCTTTTCTATTTTTCTCAATAATAAAACAATAATATAATTAGGACTAAGTGTAGATTTTTTTACTCCATACACCCACTAATTACACCTGACACCCCCAAAAGTCCAATATTCTCTTCTTATTCATTTACTCCATTATTTTCAAAAATATTCATAAACTAAATTTTAATTAAATAATTAACCAAAATTCAATTTATCTAATAATTTAAAAATACGGGTGTTACAACTCCCCCCACTAAAAGAGTTTTCGTCCTCGAAAACATACCTTAGACGAAAAGTTCCGGGTAAGAGTCCTTCATCTGGCTCTCTAACTCCCATGTAACTTATCCACCGGCTAGTCCTCCCCAAACCACTTTCACCGTTGCTATCTCTTTACCTCGAAAATACTTCACTTTACGATCCTTAATCCTCATAGGCAATGTCTCTACAGTCAGATTATCTCGCACCTGTATATCATCTACCTGAATCTCGTGAGAGGGTTCTGCAATGTATTTACTCAACTGGGATACATGGAATACATCATGCAAATTAGCGAGTGCCGACGGCAAAGCAATCTGATAAGCAACCTTCCCAATTTTCTTAGTAATCTGCAATGGACCAATGAAACGCGGAGTTAACTTTTTCGACTTCAAGGCTCTCCCAATGCCAGTCATCGGAGTAACTCGCATTAATACATGATCTCCTTCCTCAAATTCAATATCCTTTCTTCTTTTGTCGTGGTAAATTTTCTGACGAATCTGATAAGCTCTCATCTTCTTCTGAATCATCTTGATCTTTTCCATAGTTTGTTGCACAATCTCCGGTCCAACCACCGCACTTTCTCCAGATTCGTACCAACACAACGGCGTTCTACATCTCCTACCATACAATGCCTCAAACGGAGCCATACCAATACTAAAATGATAACTATTATTGTAGGTAAACTCAATCAAGGGTAAATAACTATCCCAAGCACCACCTTTCTCCAGTACACAAGCTCGCAACAAATCCTCTAACGATTGAATCGTTCTCTCCGTCTGACCATCTGTCTGCGGATGATGAGCAGAACTCAACCTCAATTTAGTACCTAAAGCTTCTTGCAATCCTTTCCAGAACTTAGAAGTAAACCTCGGGTCTCTATCTGACACAATACTAGCCGGAACACCATGCAACCTCACTATCTTCCCAACATACAACTGAGCCAACTTCTCCATCGGATAATCCATTCTTATTGGTATAAGGTGAGCAGATTTTGTCAACCAATCCACAATAACCCAAATAGAATCACAATTCTTGACCGTCCTAGGTAAACCTGATACAAAGTCCATAGAAATTCCATCCCACTTCCAATCCGGAACAAACAACGGTTCCATCAATCTAGAAACTTTCTGATGCTCAATTTTCGACTTTTGACAAATTAAGCAAGCATAAACAAACTCGGCAATTTCCTTCTTCATTCTAGGCCACCAAAACAACTTCTTCAAATCATGATACATCTTGGTAGCACCAGGATGAAGGCTTAATCCACTTCGGTGTCCTTCTTCCAGAATACTCTTTCTGATCTTAGCAACATCAGGTACACACACTCGGTCTCCAAACCTCATAACGCCATTCTCGTCAATTAGGAATTCACCTCCTTGACCTTGGTTAATCAATGTCAACTTATCTACCAAGCCAGCGTCAGATTTCTGTCTGTTTCTAATTTCCTGAAGAATACTATTAGTTAACTTCAGCATTCCAAACTTAACACTATTAGAAGTACTTTCACATACTAAACTCAAATCTCGGAATTTCTCAATTAAATCCAATTCTCGCACCAATAACATAGACATATGTAATGACTTCCTACTCAACGCATCAACAACAACATTTGCTTTACCAGGATGGTAATTCAAACCGAAATCATAGTCCTTCAGAAATTCTAACCATCTTCTTTGCCTCATATTAAGTTCTTTCTGATCGAAGAGATACTTCAGAATCTTATGATCACTGAATACCTCAAATCGAGAACCATAAAGATAATGTCTCCACAGCTTCAACACAAATACCATAGCCGCCAATTCCAAATCATGAGTCAGATAATCCCTTTCATGAATTTTCACTGTCTTGAAGCATAAGCCACCACCTGCTTATCTTACATCAAAACACCACCTAAACCCATCAGTGAAGCATCACACTACACATTGAAAGACTTTGTTGGATTAGGCAAAATTAAGATCAGAGCACTTGTCAATCTCTTCTTCAGTTCTTGAAAACCCTTTTCACATTCTGAATCCCATACAAATACTTGTCCTTTCCTTGTTAACTTAGTCATTGGCAACGCCAACTTCGAAAATCCCTCAATAAAATTTCTATAGTAACCTGCCAGACCAAGAAAACTACGGATCTCTGAAACATTCTTTGGCGTCTCCCACTGAGATACCGCTTCTACCTTCGTAGGATCCATCGCGATACCATTCTTCGAAATTACATGGCCAAGAAAACTTACTTCCTTCAACCAGAATTCACATTTAGACAATTTCGCATACAACTTCTTCTCCTTTAATAGCTCCAATACCACTCTTAAATGCCCTGCATGTTCTTCATCACTCTTCGAGTAAATTAGAATGTCATCAATGAACACTACCACGAACTTGTCAAGATACGGGTGAAATATCCTGTTCATATACTCCATGAAAACACCAGGTGCATTAGTAACACCAAATGGCATAACAGAATATTCATAATGTATGTACCTCGTTCGGAATGCCGTTTTCTGAATATCTTCTGCCTTCACCCAAATTTGGTGATATCCAGACCTCAGGTCAATCTTGCTAAACACACAAGCTCCAACCAGCTGATCCATCAAATCATTAATCCTCGGCAAAGGGTATCGATTCTTGATTCTCACCTTGTTCAGCTGCCTATAATCAACACATAGCCTCATTGAACTTTCTTTCTTCTTAACCAACAGTACCGGTGCACCCCACGGTGACACACTAGGTCGAATAAACTTTTTTTCCAACAATTCCGATGCCGACATGCGATACGGTGCCATCGATACAGGACTAGTTACAGGAATCAATTCTATAGCGAATTCCACTTCTCTTTTAGGTGGCAACTCACTAACATCTTCTGGAAATACTTCTGGATACTCATTCACTACTCGTAGTTCATCAGTTTTAGCTTCCCCCATCACTTCCATTGAAGAGCACAACACAAATACTACCGCTCCATCATTGACAGCCAAATTCATCTGTTTGACCGACATAGTCAGATCCTCAACACTAACCTCTTCAGGAAAGATAACCGCCTTCGTAAAACAATTGATATGAACTCGATTAAATTGTAACCAATTCATCCCCAAAATTACGTCAAGTTGTTCAAGCGGAAGGCACACTAAGTCCATTCCAAACTTTCTACCAAATATGTCAATAGGACAGTTCAAACAAGCAGAAGAAGTAGTTACTAAACCCGACGCAGGAGTGTCAATAACCATACTTCCATGAATAAAAGATATTTCTAATCCCAATTGTTTAGCACAATCCAATGAAATGAACGAATGAGTCTCTCCAGTATCAATAATTGCAACTAAAGGTGTGGCATGGATGAAACACGTTTAATCAGACGATCCTCCAGAGTAGTCTCTGACCCAGACAAAGCCAAGACCTTCCCACCAGCCAGATTCTTCTTCGGTTTAGTGCACTATGTACTGATATGACCCTCTTCGTCGCAATTGTAGCAAGTCACAATCTTCGTCTTAAAATCAGAAGCAATATGACCCGCCTTACCACACTTGAAGCATTTCTTTTCCCCACTCTTACACTCATTCCTTCTATGCCCAGTCTCACCACAGTTGTAGCACCTAACGGGAGCACCAGAATCTCCCCCACTAGGCCTCTTCCAATCACCAGCTTTAGGATTTCCTCTACCATATGGCTTACCTCTATCCATAGGCTTCTTACCTTTCTTGTCAACCAACTCGCGAGAGTGATATGACTTCTGCTTAATGTTATCCTCTTCAAAGATCCTGCTACAGTCCACCAAATCGACAAATCGCCGAATTCTCCGGTACCTGATACCTTGCTTGATCTCGTCACGAAAACCATTCTCAAATTTGATACACTTTGAGAATTCACTAGCCTCATCATTGTTGTAGTGAACGTAGTATTTCGCTAACTCAACAAATTTCGAAGCATACTCTGGTACCGTCATATTACCTTGAGTTAGCTCCAAAAATTCAATTTCCTTTCTGCCTCGAACGTCCTTAGGAAAATAACTCCTCAGAAACTCTCTTTTGAACACGGCCCAAGAAATAGCTACACCATCAACATTCGGTCCAGCTCTAGTAGCCATCCACTAGTCATCAGCCTCTTCGGACAACATATGAGTACCATACCTCACCTTCAGATTCTCAGCACAATCGATGACTCTGAAAATCCTCTTGATCTCCTTAAGCCACTTCTGAGCACCTTCAAGATCATGCGTGCCCTTGAACAACGGAGGATTGTTCCTCTGAAAGTTCCCCAATTGCCTGTCAGTACCAATCCCAGCTCCATTTGCGTTCCCTCCCAACACACCAGCAATCATGCCCAAAGCCTCAGCGATAGCATCGTCGTTTCTTCCACCTCTTCCAGCCATTGTTCTGCTAATCACAAAACAATTCCGTTAGCACCTAGAGTATCGACAGTGATAGCTCGCACTAGTCGCATATAAGGGAAAAAGACTAACACTAAGACTCTGGTCACAACGACCGACTATGCTCTGATACCACTATTGTAACACCCTTCTAAACCCCGCGACAATTTAAATAATTATATCAGAGTAACATGGAACAAGGGTGTCACAATTTCAAACTTTAAAACAAACATCATACGTCATAGTCATGCAAACACTAAGGAGTTTCATCATAATTCATAGTAACTCATGTTAACACAGTAGAAAAACAATTATACGGAATAGTCCAACACCTTGGCAACTATATCCATCAAAACTCAAAATAAACCAATAAAGTCATAAGACATAAACAATCAAAACTCGCGTCCCCAGTGTTACAATATCAGAGCATGACACCTGGCGCTAAACTAGACACACTAACTCATGAGCTAATCCTCACCAAGTCGTAAAGCCGCTATCCTCAATCTGAAAATGACAACATGTAAGGGTGAGTCTCATTCTCAGTTAGTAAATATTATGCAATTCATAAGCAACAAGCATCATAATATATCGTTCACTCAATCATACATATTCAGATTCACAACTATTATTCATCAATTCGTACAATAATAGATTACACCACATAACACTGAAATCCATTCAATCATGATATAACAAAATGCATATGACTCAACTGACACTATGCATGTTGTACCAATAAATTGTCGAATTAATCCACCTGAACGATCTACGCCTCATCGAGATACGACCCACCGACACAAATTCCGAACAATGGGAATTATGTCCACCATCGATCCAAACATCACCGGGATCCATCACCGAATGCATATGAATGAATGAACACACATAACATACTTAAAAACATCACCGATCACGATGAACCACTCATCTCAACACCACATCACCGAATAAGTATGTACATGTTTTCAACATCATTCAAATAACCATGCATTCATCATAATCATAATAATAATCACATTCAATTCATCACCACATCAAATACATTGTCACACCTATCTCATATGCACACAATGCTTAATTCTCACCAAGTAATTATATTGAGTTTTAAAAAAAAATAAAGTCGACGACTGCCCATATTCATCGTTCATCATATAAAAAATTTAATTACCTTTACAACGCCCAAAACAGCACTAAGATAGGATACACAGATCAAAAGATACGCTACTTCAAAGTTTAGAAAAATTTCTGCACAGCAGGGTTCGCTCAACGCACCACTAGCGACTTGCGACAGAAGCTAACTACCTTCAGACCTCCGCTCAGCGGACCTCTAGCGACCTTCGACAGGATCTAACTAGGTCGGGTCCTCCGCTTAGCAGGCCTGCGATTTTGCAGATTCTCAGGTCTGCGACAGACCCTGCAATCTCACATATTCTGAGTACAAAATCGATTCTAAACATGATATACAGGCATACAATCATCATACATTCAATCATACATCACCAAACATCATTTAAACTCATTATTAACCAATAGTTCATGCAATTTTCATCAATTCAATCTAAATTATTACACTCTAACCTAACAATCTCAATATCTAATTGAACCAAACCATACATCAATCTACCTATCACTTAAGATCACATAAGAGATACTAAAAGGAAAAGTCTCCCCTTACCTTGATGGAGGTTCTTGAATTGATCCTTGAACTTTGGGATTTTTCCTTCTTCCTTTGCTCTTCTCACTTCTACGATAAAATCTTTTCTCCCAACTCTTCTCTTGCTCCTTTCTTTTCTATTTTTCTCAATAATAAAACAATAATATAATTAGGACTAAGTGTAGAGCTTTTTACTCCATACACCCACTAATTACACCTCACACCCCCAAAAGTCCAATATTCTCTTATTCATTTACTCCATTATTTTCAAAAATGTTCATAAACTAAATTTCAATTAAATAATTAACCAAAATTTAATTTATCTAATAATTTAAAAATACGGGTGTTACACAATACACCTTTTGCCAACGGGTTTCAAGGTGAATAACATGTCTCTTGCTTAAAAGCTACGAGACCTACACGGTGAATTTCCCACAACCCGAGAGGTTCACCTAACCTAGCCCTATGGATTACAACTTTTTAATACTTGGCTGGCTTACCAAACCTAGGTTATAATGCTTCTATTTATAACCTATTCCCAACTAGACTTGGGCTCTTAATCGCAGCTTATTTTCTGTTACACATATGTAGTAACTTCTTCTACAAGCAAGGTCTTCAATCTTTAGCTTCCTAAAATATCTACAAGCAAGGTCTTATGATTGATTCTTCGAATATTCCTATTGATTCATCAGACCTGTTTCGCAAATCACACCTTGATTGATTGATTGCATTATATCCCTGAATATTCTGCAATATTCTATAGTAATTAAATCACATATATTTAACTAAAACTCTTCACTTCAGCTCAGGCATGATGTCGTGACATCCCATGTGACATGTTATTCTAGATGTTAAATTACTTCAACATAACATGTTCTTGACATTCTAGTGGGACTCTTGATGTACCTGTTCTTTTACATATTACTTTATTAAACACTAATATTTATTTTACAAAAATTAAGCTAACTCTAACAGTAGAGAACTAACAGGGATAGTGCAACACTTTGCTTCCATCGAGCAACCTCAGAATAACAGGAAAGAAGAAGTAGCAAATAGAGTAATCCTAAGAGGTCTCAAGAGGAGGCTCGACGAGACTAAAAAAAGATGGGTCGAGGAGCTAAATAGAGTCTTCTGGGCCTACCAAACCACTCCTCACTTGACCATGGGAGAAACTCCATTCCGCCTTGCCTACGGAAAAGAAGCGGCGAAGAGATGAATGATGAGGCTCTCAGGGAGGAACTTGCTCTGGTCGAAGAAGTCTGAAAAGGTGTCGCCCTCCGCGAAGCATCACTCAAGTAGAATATAGCCTTAAGATACGACTTCAACGTCATCAAACGAGAGTTCAAAGTAGGTAGTTTGGTACTTAAGAAGAACCACAAAGATTCCCGAGAAGGCAAACTGGCAGCAAATTGGAAGGCCCATATCGCGTCCGAGCGAAAACGGAAAATGGAACCTACTACTTGGAAAACTTACAGGGAGAAGAACTTTCTCGACCATGGAACACTGAAAAGCTAAAACAATATTATAGCTAAGACCAAACACATTATCTCCTCCCCAGCGAGGAAATGTTCACGGTCACAAGTGCATCCTAGGTACAAGCAGAGCACCTCATGTTGAAACAAAAAGACAAGAGTCCGCTCTTTTGACGAGTAGACACTTAGTATTTCGGGGGACACTCAAATCGAACTCCCCCGTCATAATCTTACCATGATGAAGAACACCCTGCTCGCGAAGGGACTGTTCACGCCGTGAAATTTGGGCTCCATACCAACGGTACCTGAGATTCACCCGATCCAGGCACATGACCCCGACAAGTTGATCAAGTTCCCCTCATTTGACGACCTTTAAACACCGAGAAAAATTCCCTACATTAAAATCTACGAGCACAACATACATAATAGATGAGTTATAAAACATGCAAGTATATCCAAAAAGAAAGGCATGGTATAGAAGGCCGAAAATAAGGAAACATTGTTCCCGTCACTTGGCCTTTACGAACAAGACGGTAAAATATGATACATCATTAAAAAGGGGCATACCCCCCATCAAAAAATAGGAAATAAAAAGGCATGCAAGCCAAAGACTTAACAACAAAATATGAAAAACACAAAATCAAACTGTCTCCTCCATAGGTACCCGATGGTCATCCCTGGCACTGGACTCATCTCCTCCACTACCATCGCCAAGATCAAGAGCCACTATCCACCCATCTTCTATCCGGTGAAGGGGCCCAGTACCTTCAGTCATGAACTCAGCCCGCAGATTCATAATTTTCAGTTGGGCTATGGTTGAGTCATACGTGAAGGTGTGAAGAAAACACAAGGAAGGGGGTTTGAACTGGGTTTTTCATTCTTTGATATTTTCTCGCTACTTAACATTATTGTGTTAAGTGATGCTCTCATAATATTGCAGAAACGTAAACAGTTGAGTAAAACATAGGAGTAAAGAACACATGATATATCCTAGTTCACTTGAGAAATTGTCAAGCTAGTCCAGTCCACCCATCCGAAGTGATTTCTCCTTCAACTTAAGGTCTTGATCCACTATAACCAAACTTATTACAATTGCACGGGCAACCTCAAATGACTAACAACCTTTCACGGGAAATCTCTGGTGACTAACAAACTTGCATTGGAAACCGCTGCTGGCTAACAACCCTGCACGGGCAACCGCCGGTGACTAACAACCTTGCATGGGTAACCACCAGTGACTAACAACCACTAAGAGTACCATCTTAGTCTTCTCAAAGCTTATGAACTCACTAGTCCTTTGAGGAACACAAAACCTTCCTAAAGCATCTGACCTAACTGGTCCTTTAGAAGGAACAAACATCTGTTTGTTTTTACAAGGATTGTTTACAATTGAAAGCTTCTACACAAGCATATGTAAACTCAATTAAGTACATCAAAAGATCATAATACACACTCAGAATATTATATTGTATTGTAGCTTTTGAGGTGTGATCTTATTTTCTTCAAGTACCTTCTTCATAGGCAACAACCCAAAGCACTTGAACTTCTTACGACTTCTTCTTCATAAGCTTCTAAAAGCTTGATTGATCTTGACATAGCAGAGAGAAGCACTTCCTCGTATTGATTTCTCTTAGAACATTCTGGACAAAAACCCTTGTTCTATATTCTTTAATGATCACTTCAGAGCACAACATTCATGTTGTGGATTTGTAGTTGAAACTTTCATGATCATCTTCATTATCAACAACATAACTAAATAGTCGTTTTATTATGAGTTGTTCTTATTGTTGTTATATTGGTTGATGGTTTGGTTATATTCTGATAATGACAGAACCAACAACAATAAAGTATATGATCTTTTTCTTTTATAGCCAAAGAAAAAAGAGTTGTTGAAGAATAGCCGTTGAGGAAAATTTGACTATAAAAAGAGTCGTTACACAATGACTTTAGAGTAGTACTATCACGTTTGTCCTTTTCCATAAATCAAGCTAATAGAGAGGTAGTGGAATAAAGCTTTTGTGTATTGTGTACTCATCATTGCTAACGGTAACATTTGTCTTCTAAACTTTATAGGCTTCTGATGGTAGATGGATGAAGCATGAGTAGAATTGTTACAATTGAGTCTTCATATGATTAAGTCTTCAGTTTTTAAAACCTTTCGCTCGGAACCTTATGTTTGAAGCTTCAACACTTTTCTTTGAGATCTTATTCTTCATAACTTCAAGTCATCAGAACTCTGTCTTCAGAGTCTTTAGCACTTGGTCTTCAGAATCCTTTGTTTCAGAAATATAAATCTTCAAAATAGAGTCTTCAGAATCTTCAGCACTTGTTCCTTCAGAACCTTCAGTCTTTAGAGTCTTCGGCACTTGGTTCTTCAATAGTTTATTCATTCAGAATCTTCGCTGACTTCAGAATCATAACCGCTTCTTAAAACAGAAACTATAAGATCATTGCAACAGAAATATCAGGCATCCTTAGATATTTCCGATTGTGATCAGATGCAGAACCATACTTGCTTCTTCAATATGATTGTGACTCTGTGTTACACATAGTAACTCGCATAGGATCTTCAGTGCATATATTGATAGTGTTTGTTTTATCTAATAACTTTGATAAACATAGTCTGGCACAGACACAAACATCAGAACACAAAATAGTTCTTTCACAACTACTCCATTGTTATCATCAAAACTCAGAGATATATTGCAGAACCAAATCTTGTTCTTACAATCTCCCCCTTTTTGATGATGACAAAACTATGTATTTTGATAGAACATTTTAAATAGGATAATCACGAGATGTAACATATTTAGAGTTTCTAGCAACAGCTCCCCCTGATTGTGTTATCCTAAAAATTTAATTTATGCTTGTTCATAATCTTTCTCTGATCCCAAGACTCACAAAATTGGGCATTTTGAGTTATCAAAACATAGAATATATAAGGAATACTTCCTTTTGGTCTAAAAGAGCGTAAGCCTTTAGCATCTGGACTTGTTCAGCAAAATTTCCGTCTTCGGATCTTCAGAGCTTGTTTTCTTTAGACATAGTATCAAAACCACATAACTTTAGATTCTTCTATTGTTGGTTTGCTACTATTCTTTTGTCTTCTGATGTTTTGGCCACGCCTTTCATCAGAAAGAGAACCTGACTTCCAGATGAGAAACTCCCCCTAAATTTCAGACTTGATGAAGTATCCGGTTTTGACTTTTGAGAACCTCTCAGATTCTTCAACTTCTTAACAGTATTGAGTTTATTTTATTCTTCAACTTCTGATTTGTATTGAGTTTATCTGGTTCTGATCATATGAGAAGCTTCAATTTTATGTCCTGTCTTAGAATGCCTAGTGAACTTGTTCAAAGTTCCTTGGATAAATATCAAACAAGCAAACGTCAGAGGTAAATGCATATTTTTTCCATTTTTGCTTTTGCATTCTTTCCAGATCTATCAAAATAATTATATTTCTCCCCCATTTTGACATCATCAAAAAGGTAGGAAACATGTTCAAATATGATATCAATATTAAAATAGTAGAACATAAAGGATATTTCAATAGGAATTAAATAAGTACATCATATTAAAGACGACACTTAGACAAAACAAAACTAGCTAAATAACGAATTTTCTTTGAACACAATAGCTAATGTTTTAGTCATCAAAATCTTCAATTGTATCCACCCTAGCACATCTTGTGTCAACCAGTGTATGATCCGGTCTAATCCTTTTAACTATTTCTTTTACTCCTCTCGAAATATTATCTCAGATAGTATCCTTCCATAAGGAATGTAGGATTGAGACTGTGTTCTTGATATTTCAATGGAGTGTTTCAGATGATTGAATATGGTTTAGGGAGATTTATGCTAAATTGATAAGACAGAAGGTAAATGAAGATCTTGTTGTCATGAGACAGAGTGCTCCTTGCCGTTGCCCGAGGACAGAGGTTGTAAAGGGAGAATCTACCAAGTTCAAGCAGAGGGAAGAAGGGTTTTAGGATCGAATGGTTCATATAAAAATGAACTATCATGAAGTATTTTGAAATTCTCCATCATGCTCAGTTTTGATGGATAGTCATCAATGGTGTCTCCAGAAGCAACACTGCTAGTGGCCTTCGCTATAGAGGAAACAGAGATAGCAATGAGTAGTCTGTAGATCTCAGACCAGATACTGTTGCCATCATCACTTATTCTAGAAAACTTCCAAAATTCTTTTACTAGAATGGTAAAGATGGGATCACTTAACAGAGCATAGTAACCAGACCTAGACTGGATTTTCATACTCTGTGTTATATCCATTCCAGAGTCTTTGAGTCTGGCAAGATTAGGTCGTTTCTCTAGGATGACTTCTAGGGTTTCCTCGTTTCCAAGAAAGGTTTTGGCAGACATTGTTAAAGTACCACAAAGGATTCAATAACTTTTGGTTGGATTGAAACTGAAAGAGGAATTGTGACTATTTATAAACTAGAAGGTGAGGGATTTGAATGACTGTTCAAGAGATTTATCGTGAGTAACTGTTGCTATTCTCAAGATAAGTCATAAATGTCAAGAGAAACCTATGGGATAAGGATGTATGGAAATGGTAATAATTAGTAGTCTCGTTTATAATAACTGACCAACAAAAGGAATTTTGAAAAACTACCCCCTAATAATGACTAAGGTAACTGACACACGTTAGCAGCCTGAAATCATACCTAAGTCATATTGTAGCATGTATTTGAAAGTAATGAATAATTGTTTTTCTTGATTTATAATATTTAAATACTAACTATTTCATGACAGTAGATGATGATAATTTTATTAGAATAAACTAATAAATAATAATTGGAAAATTCATTGATTAAAACTAGTAACGCACACACAAATACAACAACAGTTCACAAATAAAGACATACATAAAGGACACACATAACACTAGACAAAACAAGTCAGGTTCTTCTAGCCCCTAAAAATATCACATCTGGTTTTAAGCAAGCAAAACTCAGGAAAAATTTCTGGACCATCTTCTGCTATAGCTTCCTTGATCATGTCCACTATTCCTTCTCGAAAGAATATCTCAGACAAAACTCTTCCATAAGGAATGTAGGACTTGTTGCGGTATCTAGAATTAGAGATAAATTTCCATAGATAGTTAAAGATAGATAGAGGTGAGTTCACTCGAACATCATTTATCAGAAGATAAATGAGTACTTGATCATCATATCTCAAAAAATCTTAATTTCCCCTCTATGAAGGAAGTTAAACAGCAGTAACTTGAACCAAGCATGAGGAAGGGGTAGAAGATTCTTAGGATTGAGAGGTTCATATCTTGACAACAAGTCATGAAGAGATGGAAACTTGTCAGACATAGTAGATTTGGATTTGACATATTCAACAGTGACACCTATATCCTCACACCCAGTAGCAAGAACTATTGAGAAAAGATTAATGGTCATGGGTATCTCAAAACTATAAGAGGAGATGGAAGCATCCTCGTAGTCAAGAAAAGCATACTTCCGAAATTCCTTAACAAGGTTCACATGGATGGGTTTCTCCAACATAGTGAGATACCTTGTCCATTCTTGAGTGCATGTCACATCAGAGATATTGCAAGCAATGCTACTATTAATAGACATAATTTCAATTTACTTCTCAATGACAATTTCAAGCAGATCTACAATTCCATGAAAGGTTTGTGGAGGCATAAAGAAGAAGTTTTGATAGGAAAGAGTTTGTGAGAGAAAGAGATAGGTAATAACAAAAATGAACTGAAATGTACATACACACCGAGGGTGGTGATGCGAGTCATACCATATTCACAGATCACAGACATAGCAAAAGACAAAGGTTTCACCGAAAAGGAATGGAGTGAGCTAGTCGTCGTAAGGAAGAAAGTACCATACAGGTTGTAAAAATAATATCAACTAAATGATCATTCAGCAATGACAACACAAAAGATACACAAAGATATATCATGAAGGCTCTCTGATTGTTGGCATGCATTTTGCTAAAACATACTAATGAAGATCATGTTGGAAGAAATGCTAGATGACTTAGCATTCAGACTTCAACATGATGAACAAGATGTCATGACATCCTGGCATGACATCCTGACTGCAGAAGTTGATCTAGCAAGTGGATCAGGCGGTTTTATTTGCTACAAGAATCTTTATTTCAGCTCAAAATATTCGAAGAAATCAATCAGCTGATATTTTTGCCAAGATGGTTTCAAACAGAAGATTTCTAGGCTGTCTATTACTGGAGTCATTATAGGAAAGATTGGATTGAAAATCTAATTTCGTGGAGAACAAGTAGCAGAATTTTGGCAGCCTCACTGCTGCGATTTGAATCCCAGTCTAGAAAAAGACATATCAATAAATAAAAGGGTTGTAACCTAGTTAAGGTGTGGAAATGATATTATTTATTTTAGGGTTTAAGAATCCTTATTTTCTGTGTTCCATATGTGTACATTCACAAACCTTTAGGTGTTGAATGTTTTTTTGATCTCCGAAGCTTTTGAGAAAGGAGAGTATTTGCATCCTCGTAAGCTTTTAAGCATTAAGGAGTAGTTTGTTCTGGAAGAGTATCTTCTGGTTATTTTTCTTTGGTTTTTATTTTTGTCACAAGGATTGTGATTGGAAGGGATTTGAGGAGGGCCTCATACCTAGGTGAGTCTTAGGTAGAAGTCAAAGGAAGGGTAGTGATTAAGTGAGAAGGGTATTTTGGGATTTTTTAACTTCGAATTGATACTATCGGATATTGATTTCATCTTAGCTTGGTAGCCCCCAGAGTAGGAAGGATTGTTCTGAACTGGGTAAACATATCGTTGTGTTATTTACCTTCTGCATGTTTATTGTTGCTGTTATTATTCTTGTTCATAACTAAAATATCGTGTAGTGACATCTCATTCGACATCTCATATCTTATACCAGAATTTTATATCATATGTAGGATTTTACTCATTCTCAAGAAAACTTATGAGACTATGTTATCCAGAATTTTGAAAAAAAGATTTTATCAGAGATTTTAAAAAGAAATCATACATTTAAGATTTTGAGATCTTTATCGTGATTCGTTATCTGAATTTGAATTTGACTTTAGCTTGTCTTTGATAAAGCTCCTGATCAGCTTCGTTCCGCATCTGCTTTCTTTAGAGTAATCTATCAGAGGTTCTGAAATAGAATTTTTCTGATTATGAAGAGTATACGTTTCTTCTGAACTTTGATTTCTTATAACAGAAACAGTCTTTTCTTCAAACGATTTCTTGATTCTTTTTGTTCTAAATTGTCCTTCTGATGTCTGGAGGTAACCTTCAGACTACTGAGATTCTGATATTTTATTATCTGAACACTCATCCTTTTGTCAAGCTTCCTTAGATCAGAAGCTTAATTTTTTAGAAAGTTAATAGTTTCTTAGCTTAAACATAAGCTTCTGAGAAGCTATGTGCTTGATAATAATTAACTTAATTTCCTAGCATCTTCTATCTTCTTGATCAGTTAAACTTCAGATGTTCTAACTCAGAGAAGTCAGATTAGAGTTCCTCTATACATAATTTATGATATTTTCCTATAGACTTTACCATAAAATTTGTATGTATCAGAATCATAAGTCAGCTATTCTCCTTTTTTTTCTTGAAAAAATTTCTAATGAGATTTTTATGAGAAAGTCAAGGGTGGACTAATCCATTTCTTGAAAACATCTCATACTCACAAAGAATCAATCTCCAGTAAGCATTCAACAGATATTACTTCTTATCTGATGAATTTGTCTTATCAGCTGATTCTTCAATCTTCTTCCATATTCAAGAGAATTTTGTTGTTAACATCTTCAGTTTTCAACGAATCAGTGACTTGCTCAAGGTAAATCCGCCTGGTTGCAATTTAGTACTCAATCATCATCTTCTGATATGAGACTATCATTGCGAGTGAGGTCATTATTACCCAGAGTATTTCTTCACACACCATTTGGGTCTTTATCAGAAACTGTTAGGTGTTTGATAAGGACTCAAGCTCTTTATTATACTCAGAACCAGAGCTCTGATACAAATTGAAGGTGTGAAGAAAGCACAAGGGAGGGGGGTTTGAATTGGATTTTTCGCTCTTTGGTATTTTCTCGCTACTTAACATTATTGTGTTAAGTGATGATCTCAAAATATTGCAAAAAGGTAAATAGTTCACTAAACCATAAAAGTAAAGAACACATGATATATCCTGGTTCACTTGAGAAATTGTCAAGCTAGTCTAGTCCACCCTTCCGAGGTTATTTCGCCTTGAACTCAAGGTCTTAATCCACTATAACCAAACTGATTATAATTGCACGGGAAACTTCCGGTGACTAACAACCTTGCACGGGAAACTGCCGGTGACTAACAACCTTGCACGGGCAACCGCCGGTGACTAACAACCTTGCACTGGCAACCTCCGCTGGCTAACAACCTTGCACAAGCAACCTCCGGTGACTAACAACCTTTCACGGGCAACCGCAGGTGACTAACAACCATTAAGAATACCATCTTAGTCTTCTCAAAGCTTCTGACCTAACTGGTCCTTTGAGGAACACAAAACCTTCCTAAAGCAT
This sequence comes from Vicia villosa, assembly GCF_029867415.1. Classification (NCBI taxonomy): domain Eukaryota; kingdom Viridiplantae; phylum Streptophyta; class Magnoliopsida; order Fabales; family Fabaceae; genus Vicia; species Vicia villosa. Next base: position 60,571,537 of record NC_081185.1, on the reverse strand, counting down.
CTGACCTAACTGATCCTTTAGAAGGAACCAACATCTGTTTGTTTTTACAAGGTTTGTTTACAATTGAAAGCTTCTACTCAAGCATATGTAAACTCAACTAAGTACATCAGAAGATCCTAATATACACTAAGAATATTACATTGTATTGTAGCTTTTGATGTGTGATCTTCTTTTCTTCAAGTAGCTTCTTCACAGACAACAACCCAAAGCACTCGAACTTCTTATGTCTTCTTTTTAATAAGCTTCTGAAAGCTTGATTGATTTTGACATAGAAGAGAGAAGAACATCCTCATAGTGATTCCTCTTAGAACATTCTGGACAACAACCCTTGTTCCATATGCTTCAAAGATCATTCAGAGCACAACATTCATGTTGTGGATTTGTAGTTGAAAATTCCATGATCATCTTCATTATCAACAACATAACTAAATAGTCATTTTATTATCATTTGTTCTTTTTGTTGTTATATTGGTTGATGGTTTGGTTTTATTCAGATAATGGAAGAACCAACAACATTAAAGTATATGATCTTCTTCTTTTATAGCCAAAGAAAATAGAGTCGTTGAAGAATAGCCGTTGAGCACTTGGTCTTCAGAGTCCTTTGTTTCAAAAATATAAATCTTCATAACATAGTCTTCAAAACTTCATGTCTTCATAATCTTCAGTACTTGGTTCTTCAGAACCTTCAGTCTTTAAAGTCTTCGGCACTTTGTTCTTCAAAAGATTATTCCTTCAGAATCTTCGCTGGCTTCAAAATCAGAACCACTTCTCAGAATAGAATCCATGAGATCATTGCAACAGCAATATCAGACATCCTTGGATCTTTCCAATTATGATCAAATGCAGAACCATAATTGCTTCTTCAATATGATTACGACTTTGTGTTATACATAGTAAATCGCATAGGATCTTCAGTGCATATCTTGATAGTGTTTGTTTGATCTGATAACTTTGATCAACATAGTCTTGCATAGAAACAAACATTAGAATTCAAAATAGTTCTTTCACAAGTACTCCATTGTTATCTGTCATACCCTAATTTTTGACCCCCCTGAGATGGCATATCTTCAGGATTTTTCATCAGGTCAAGACAAGTACCCAGAGCAGTCATTTCTCCATCTGGTACCTAATCGAGGATGCTCAAAGACAAGAAAGCTCAGGCAAAGGATCAATCAATACAAAGATTAGTCTCTAATACAATCATGGGGCTCAAAAACTTCACTTTTCTCATCTATGATTGATTAGACATCCAGTCATATGAGTACAGGTTTACTCAGGTCACCAGACTAGGGTTTTGAGCCTATCAAGGACTAAAATCAGGGATCACATTTGGGAAACCCTAAAAAACCTCAGAGGGTCATTCAAAGACATCAATCATCTTCAAATAACTCATATGACAAGATCTACTAGACATCACACTTCAATTCAAAGTCTACAGTCATTATTTTCACATGGTCGACAAATTAGGGTTTTGACCTAATTCACCAAGATAGTTGACTTCTGATCAGGGCATGAATCCAAAACTCAAGACATGATTCAAGGATCTCTACTACCTCCATATAATCCATTTATATCATCCATTTGGGGAGAAGATCTTATTTCTGCACAAAAGCCCAAAAATTCACTTTGTCAGGAAAAAGTCAACTGTGAAGGATCATCATTGACTTTTAAGGTTTTTGGTCAAAAAATGACTTTCAAAGATCAATATCATCAATATATGGATGTCAAAGTCATTTGGCCAAAGAAATTCAAAGAAATTCATCAAGGAGCGAAAAGTCGGGAATTAGGGTTTTTTAAGGCATGGTGAGATCTCAAAATTTCACCTACACAACTCAAAAAACTTCCAACATGAAAGTTGTAGATCTTGCCAAATAAAACAACATCTTACAAGGGAACTTTTTTCAAAAGATCAACCATTTATGAAGTTTTGGAAATTTTGAAGTTTAGGTCATAAACACTTAGAAATTTTTCTAAGTGTTTTAACCTAGTTTTCTTCCAACTTTGGCCTCATTTTTCACAAATTTCCCAAAGGATTCTGAAGAAGACATAAAGTAATGATTTAAAGTAGATGTTTAGGGCTTTCCAAATTGTGTTCAACCTTCTCAAAATTCAATTTGAGCTAAGAGTTATGCTTGTTCAAAGTTGGCCTCATGAAGTGAAATTATAGGTCATGCATCATTTTGGAACTTTGAAGTTTTGTGCACATGACCTCAAATACAGATGCTACATGACCCATAATACATCTGCAAACATGCCATGCATTCATTTTCACCATGCCATGATAATTGAAGAAGATTCCTAAAACAAGAACATGTGATTATGTAATGATTACATTTGAGAATTTATGGCAAATTGATGAATCACCCAAGGAATCTTCTCACCAACCAATTAGAGCTCACTTTGCATCTGAATTGTCCCCTAAGATCAGATAGAATCAATGGATAGGGGAGGTGGCTCGAAAATGCAATGATCACATTTGGATATTCTTTGAAATTTCTTCATGGCTAAGAAACCAAACTTACTTCACTAAGCAAGCTCACTCTCCCAATCAGTACTGAGACATTTGCCTATAAATAGAGGCCTCATTCTCATTCAAAAAACACACCAAAGCAACCATATTACTTGCTTTCTCTTTCTCTTCTCTTGTTCATTGTTTTTCAAAGTTCTTTGGCAAGAAGAATCGATTTCTTCAAACCAGAGCTTATCTTTGGCAAGTGAGCATTCTAACATCTCAAGGGAGGTCATTTGAGGTGATCCAAGCACCTGGATCACTTCTGTAAGTGGAGGAACACCATTGTTGCTCTCACTTTGGAGCATCTGCAGTTGGAGGTCCATGGAGTGATTCAGAAGGTTTCAAGGCAAGCCAATCATCCAGACACACTCCTCAGGTCATAGTGAAGCTAACCAGATGGCTGCAGCTCATCTGTAACTCGAGAATCAACACCCTCCATGTTCACTTGAAGCTGAAATCGAGGGAGGTCCATAGAACAATTCAGGAGGTTTGAGGTCATTACAAGCATTCAGTTAGCATCACTGAGCCACAAGGAAGCTTTTGGGATCATTCATACAAGCCCAGTTGCTCTCCATCATCCTCACGATCTCCATCTTCAGAGGTAAGTTTCTGAACTCCCTCTCTTTAATTTAAGAACTCTTTGTGAAATAGCTCGATTCTATCTTGTTCAGCATCATCAGAGGATTGAAAACCCTCTATCATCATCCATTTATCTTTCAGTATAGTCATTTAATTTAATTTTGAAATTTTAGGGTTCTTCACGATTTCTGGTAAATTAGTTAGATGTAGTTAATGATAGTTCATGTTAGTTACATATTTAGAATCGTGAGTGAATTTAGAGCAAGTTTCATGTTTACATCGTTGCAAATGGTTGAGAAACGAGTAAGCTCAGAAATTCAAAAATGGAGAGCTTGAGGTTGAAGACGAAGATGGTGGTGGCGCGCAAATTTGAATTCTCAGGGGAGAGTTTATTTTATTTTGAATGGTGTGCGTTTTATTAACGACTGAACAACTTGCCCCAGTGGCCACCTATACGCCCTTAGTATCATCATGCCTCAAGTCTGGGGTTCGAATCCCCCTCGCCCCAGACTTTTTGATTCTTTTATTTTTTAAGGATTTACAACTCGTTTTGAAACATGACCAAATGAAGGCAAGTCACTATCACCACACGCGCGTTGGCTCAGTGGTATAGTTTTGAGGAAATGACCTCAAGGGCGTGGGTTCAAACCCTCCAAGGGCCAAAACTTATTTTTTAAACACTAATTTCTTTCATTTTTCTTCACAACTTCACATATTTATTTAACCTATCAAATTAATTTATTTTCACTTCATTTTTCACACACTTATCATTTAATATACCTATTTTGTGAATAATCAAAAAATCATAAAAAATATTATGTATTTCTTGAATTTTAATTAGGTTTAAAATAGTATGTTTTTAAGTGTTTTCTTAAATACTTTAAATATATATATATATATATATTATCATTTTAACCTAATCAATTTGTGAATAATTTTATGATAAAACCCTAATTGTTTAGGTCTTAATTAGTTAAAAGTTCTTTATTTTTATCTTAATTAATTTGACTTTTGTCAATATTCAAATTTGTTTTCAATCTCTAATTAAACGGATGATTAAGGTTTTCAAACAACAAAACCTTGTATCATTCCAAATCATTTTCAAGTTGCTTTTACACCAGTACTGTAAAGTACTGGGCCTCTAATAGAGTGTAAGTCCCAAAATCCTTCTCTTCTTAGATTGTTTTCAAAACTGTATTTTCAAAATCTTCTTTCTGTTTTCAAAACATTCTTCTGGTATTTGAAGGGCATTATTCCCGGTGAAACTCTTCAGATACCTATGTGACCTTTGTCCATCTTCACTTCTTCTGTTTTCAAAAACCATTAACTGTTTATCATATATTCAACTGTCATCAACAAAACAACAAAAATTACTGTTGAGGCTCTGTGCATACTTTCTTCAATGGCCTCCACTCCATCCAGGTTAGGCTTTACAAGCTTTCAATTTACAGTCTTTATTTAAATTACTGTCAAATATAAACTGTGCATATATTAGTTTAGAACTACGTTTGAGTATAAACCTTAGGACAGTCAAACTATATATATATTATAGGAATATGGCCTAGGATTGAGAATGTCTTCCCGGTGAAGGCTCTTTCCTAATTAGAGATCTGTAGTTCAAACCCCCAAGATGAATTATTCCCGGTGAAACATCTTGGCAAAAACCTTAGAATCCAAATAATAGGACACATCCACCCAAAGAGGAATTATTCCCGGTGAAACCTCTTACCCATTTGCTTAGAGCCAAAATAAGTTCAAAAACTACATAGCTTTCTCTTGTGCTATAACAAGGACCCTCGATTAGCCTCCTCTTGGGCTTTGTACAAGGACCCACAGGCTTCTTAAAAGCATTTCCAGCTTCCTCTTGAGCTTGTATACAAGGACCCATCAGGTTTCTTATAAACATAGGAACAGGTCTTTAGTCACCTTTTAGCCTACCCTGGTGAGTTTCTTCCAATTTAAACCAGACCTTAAACAAGCTAAGTTTGTCTCAATTTTGCATTGAGTACACTTTTTGGAATGAGAGACATGGACAGTCTCTGTCACCCTTATCTTCATCAATCTTCCTTAGCAGAGTCTAGGATCCATGTTTGATCATCCTCAGCATTGAGTCAGCCTTCATCTTGGGCTTTAAACAAGAAGTCTCCACTAGATAATCTTTCTGCCATTCATATTAACAAAAACCCCTGGAAAGGGTTAGCCTCCAACATCTGTCTAAAATGTCAAAACCCCTGGAAAGGGTTAGCCTCCAACATCTGTCTAAAAATGTCAAAACCCCTGGAAAGGGTTAGCCTCCAACATCTGTCTAAAAATGTCAAAACCCCTGGAAAGGGTTAGCCTCCAACATCTGTCTAAAAATGTCAAAATCCCTGGAAAGGGTTAGCTTCCACACATTCCTTCATTTCAATAAAAACCCCTGGAAAGGGTTAGCCTCCAAAGTCAATTAATAAATAATTTCATTCTCTTAGGAGATAATTTCCCCAAAAAGAGTCAAAATCCCTGGAAAGGGTCAGCCTCCAAAAAACATGATAAAGTCAGTCTTTTAACAGACAAATTCACCAGCTGAGTCAAAATCCCTGGAAAGGGTTAGCTTCCAAAGAAAAACAGTCTTTTAATAAATAAAATCTCCTCAGTAGAGTCAAAACCAACAAAAACAGTTAGCCTCAACCTTGGGCTTCATACAAGGCACCCAAACAATAAAACTCCCCTATCAAGAGTCAGCCTCAACCTTGGGCATTGTACAAGGCAGATAATAGAGTCTCCCCAGTGAGTTCTTCATCATTCAGTAGCCACAACCTTGGGCTTTGTACAAGGCAGATAAACCATATTTTTCATGTGTCAAAGATTCCTAACACTTAGGATCTTTCCCCATATAGTCATCCATACTTAATTCATTTAAGAGTCCGCCACAACCTTGGGCTTTGTACAAGGCAGAAAATAATGTTTTCCCTAGCAACAGTCAGCCACAACCTTGGGCTTTGTACAAGGCACACAAATAGAGTCTCCCTAAGTAGAGTCAGCCTCAATTCTGGGCTTTGTACAGAACACAAAAATACCCTGTAATTAACCCCCAGTGGAGCCATCTCCCAGAGTCAATAATATTTAATCAATCAAAAGCCTCAAGCTTGGGCCTCATACAAGCCAGCTAAAGTCAAATCTTTTATACAGTAGATAGACATAGCTTATCTCTATAGAGAGATATTTTTACTACTCTACCACATTCAAACAAACAAACATTTCATTTCAATTTTAATCAAGTCTCCCATTTAGGATTTTGAAAGGCATGAGCTGGCAGTAAAACCCAGACATGTGGTAACTTTCCCTAATTTGGATGAGCATCTTTCTTTCATTTAAGAGGCATTTGACTGGTATACTTGCACATACACAAGTAAGGTCCCCCTCTTGAATGAAATGAATTCAGTTATTCTGTCACTCTTTAAATGTTTGTGGTAGAATAGTACAAATACCTCTCTGTAGAGATGATTTCATGTCTCTTTACTGTAAACAGAGATTTAATTCCAAGCTTCAACCTTGAGCTTCAAGCAAGGCACCAAAAACAATTAATTTCCCTAGTTAGTTCCCCGAACTACATTAAGCTCTGACTTCCACTAGGGATATGTAGGCATGAGGTTCACAAGGAATCTCAGCGAGCTAATAAAATACCAAAAATAGTCAGTCTGTCTGTCTGTCTGTCTTTCTTTAAATCAATTCAATTCCTTCTCCTAACACAAAGGAGAAACTTTCCCAATCATTAGCAGCAAACACAATCACAATGACACAGAGAAGGTTCCTGTAGAGTACTACAGATATGTAGGGTGTTTAAACACTTCCCTATGTATAACCGACCTCCCGGACTCCAGAATTTCTAGTCTAGGTGAAATCCCCACACTTAGCAAACTCCTAGGGTTTAGTTGAGATCTTTTTTCCCCTTTCCTACTCGTAGGACAAATAAGAAAGTTCGTGTGATATCGTAGGAAGAACTGAAATAAAATTCATCCCACCACGGGCGCATTCTCCTTCCAAATTTCGCGTGAAGGGTTTAGCGTGCCGTCCTCCCAAGTGAAACGGGGAGGTAAAGAAAACGACCACCACAGAAAAATGGCGACTCTGCTGGGGATATAAGTGTTAAAAACCTTGGTTTTTCATCCAAACCAATGGTTGACCTGTTGCTGGTCCAGCCCCAATGAGGAATTAGGGATGCCAAATTCCCCCTCAAACAAGAGAGGTCCTGCCTAACCTCTGTGTCATTTCATGTGTTTGTTGCATATATATTTGTTTATTTTGTTTATTCTGTATCGGGAAAGGGCTTGATTCCCCCTTGTGGTGAGAAATCCTATACCCGGATTTGAGTGCAACATAAGATAGGATGGAGGATGTCTTCCCGGTGAAGGCCCTCTAATCTTGGTTTCCAAGTCTACTCTTGGGATTTGCCTGGCTGGTTGTGATTAACTGCGCCACTGCATTCCGAGACTGATTTGTACCAGGAGGACCTAGAAACACATTAACCCCACTTAAAGCCTTTTTTTTAGGACGTAGAGCGGTGATTACGGAAGTAATTGTCACGCAGATACTACACTCAGAGAAAACTCTCTTATAGATACCAATCAACGTATCTTTAAGGTTGAGCAAAAACTCTGAGACCCCTAGAACCCGTTCTACAGGTACAAAAATCCTTAACCTTAGTTTACCATTGGGGCGGGGATTGCGTTTGGACTTCATGACCACTATACCCTTCAACGCCATGTTTGTTTAAAACTCTTGTGTGTGCATTCATGCATTCATGCATCATTCATTAATAAACAACTAAAAACAAAAAGAGTCTTTTTCGAGTCGTTTTTCAAGGAAACTAAATAACGAACGTTTTGAACTTCATAGAAAGAGAGAAACGGAGAAAGGACTTAAGGATCTATATTATGGATTACGGAAGAAAGAGAGCTAGGAAATACACCTTCAAGATTCCCCAGGTCGAGGAACTGGGAAAGCTCGGAAAACTGGTGGTCAACCCCCAGGCTTTCAAGGAGAAGTATGGAAAACTTCTGCCTTTGCTCAATACCAACATGGTGGATGGGATCCTTCCCACCTTGGTACAGTTTTACGATCCAACGTATCACTGCTTCACCTTTCCAGATTATCAGCTCATGCCTACGTTAGAGGAGTACTCTCGTCTGATTGGAATACCCGTGTACGCGCAAGATCCGTACTCCGGTTTGGAAAAGAATCCTGACGACATTATCATTGCTGCAACTACTCCTTTGAACGTAGTCGACATCAGAACTCATATGGTGAGTAGAGGAGGAATTCAAGGATTGCCCTCCAAATTCCTGTTTGATCAAGCTCGGTACTTCGTCAGCATCCAAGATATGAGCGCTTTTGAGGAAGTCTTGGCTTTGCTTATCTACGGATTGTTTTTGTTCCCTAACATTAACGATTTCGTCGACATCAACGCAATTAAGATCTTCTTAATTGGAAATCCAGTTCCAACCTTGCTTGCGGATGCTTATCACTCTGTGCATTCAAGAAACCTGCAGCGAGGAGGATTAATCACATGCTGCGTACCGTTGTTATACGAATGGTTCGTTTCACACCTGCCAAAGTCTAGCACTTTCTGGAACATGAGGGATGGCCTTTACTGGTCACAGAAAATCATGTCTCTCACTCATACAGACATTGATTGGTGTAGTCCTGACAACGACGAAACCAAGATCATCTTCAGTTGCGGAAGTTTTCCCAACGTACCCCTTATTGGAACTAAGGGAGGAATCAGTTACAATCCAGCTTTAGCCCGTCGTCAATACGGCTATCCCATGAAAAATATACCAAGTAACATCCAATTGGAGGGTCTGTTCTTCAAGAACATCGACGATCATGGCAACATGCTGAAGAAGGAAATTGTCCAAGCCTGGCGTCTTGTTCACAGCAAAGGGAGAAGATTGTTAGGAAAACATCTTTGCATCTCCCTGGATCCTTACCTTCAATGGGTACGCGTCAGAGCATTCAAGCTCAGGATGCCATATCAACATCAAGAACCTATTCCCCTAAGGGAACCAATTTACCTTTTCTCCACCGATGTTGAAAAACTGCAAGCGGCATTAAACAAGGTATGCCAAGAAAGGAATGCTTGGAGGAACAAGTATCGAATTGTCAACACGGAAAATGTTGAGATTCAAAACATCCTAAGAAGGAAGGATGAGTTACTTGAAGTACTCGATCGACAAGTGACACAATCGTCACTTTCTCATCATATCCCTCCTGCTTCCTGGATCATCGATCAGCTCACGTCAGAGAACGCTCAGCTCAAGAAACAGAAGAAGATGTTAGAACGTGAAGTCGGCTCTTCATCAAAGTTTTAGAGTCCTTTCTCTCAGTTTCTCTGTATTTCCATTTTCAAAGTGTGTAAAAACGGCGTTTTCGCTTAATTAATAAAAGTTTGATGTTTCATAACGTAATTATGGTGTTTCCTTGAAAAATAATAACTTAATTGCATATCATACATCGCTTTAGTCGTACGCACTGACACGAGAATTGTCGCGGATCTAATAGTCACTTTCCTTTCTCCAGAAAGAGAGGAGGAGAAGGAGGTGAACCAAGACTTTCAAGCTGTCTCATCCATACAACACTCGTTCAAGTCGCAAGAAAAGAATGGAAGACTTTGAGCAAGAGAATGAAGAACTCAGAGAAGAGATTAATACTCTCAAAGGTACTGTTGAAAGACTCAATAGTATGGTAGAAGCCCTGGTAGTTGCGCAGAATCGACCAACGCCAGAAGAACCACAAAGGACTGTGGTTTCCGAGATTGTTTCTACTCCTATTCCTCAGTATACCATGCCGCCTGATCGACCTTGGGGCATGCCGTATAACTTTACTCCAGAAGGGTACATACCTCCAGCTTCTGAAGCTCCAAAAGTCACCATGGATATGCGTCCACCGGAGGGTTACAAACCTCTGGAAATTGAAGTTCCAAGAGCAACGGCAATGGGTTTCGCACAACAGAATGCTGAGATTCCAAGATCTGCTGTCATGGCTTCTCCACAGCCCATTATGCATACTTTTCCCCCGCAAGGCGGACAAGTATATCATCACGCTCCAAGTGAGGATGCTGGCGTGTATGAAAGATTGGACGAGTTCCAAGAACAGTTTCTGCAAATGCAGAAGGAACTCAAGACTCTCCGAGGACAAGATCTATTTGGAAAGAATGCTGCAGACCTCTGTCTGGTTCCAAATGTTAAGATTCCTCACAAATTCAAAGTACCAGAATTCGAGAAGTACAAAGGGAATTCATGCCCACAAAGTCATCTTGTGATGTACGCTCGAAGAATGTCAACTCAGACTGATAATCAACAATTGCTCATTCATTATTTTCAAGACAGCCTGACTGGTGCTGCACTCAAATGGTACATGAACTTGGACAGTTCAGAGATTCGTACTTTTCGAGACCTCGGAGAGGCCTTCGTCAAACAGTATAAGTACAATCTGGATATGGCTCCCGACAGAGATCAACTCCGGGCCATGACTCAAAAGGATAGAGAAAGCTTCAAGGAATACGCTCAGAGATGGCGTGAAGTTGCTGCTCAAATTTGTCCACCACTTGAAGAGAAAGAAATGACAAAAATCTATCTCAAAACTTTGAGTCCATTTTACTACGGACGAATGGTTGCAAGTGCACCAAGTGACTTTACCGAGATGGTAAACATGGGTGTGCGTTTAGAAGAAGCAGTTCGAGAAGGACGCTTGAACAAAGAACCAGAATCTTCTGTTGGTCCAAGGAAGTATGGAAGTTCTTTCCAGAAGAAAAAGGATCAAGATGTCAGCAATGTCTTGCACAAAATCAAGAAGAAATTCCAACCTCAAGTTGCAACAATAACTCCGGTTGTTAACTCAGCGCCAGCTTATCAACCTCAGGTCTCGCAACAACAAATTCAACAAAGGTCGCAGCAACCTCAGCAGCAGGTTCGACCTCCAAATTACAACAATCGGGCTCCAAGGTATCCTGCCTTTGACCCCGTACCAATGCCGTATGCAGAATTGTTTCCAACATTACTGGCAAAAGGACTCATTCAGACAAGGAGTCCTCCAAATCCTACAAACAGTTCCTCACCATGGTATAAGGCTGACCAATCTTGTCCCTATCATCAGGGGGCACCAGGTCACAATATTGAGAACTGTTTCCCTTTCAAGATTGACGTCCAACGATTAGTGAAGAGCGGAATGCTATCCTTCAAAGATACTAATCCAAACGTCCAAGCAAATCCTTTGCCGCAGCATAAAGAAGCTTCAGTAAATCTGATAGATCAACACCCCAATGTCATTCAAATCTACGACATTCGTCAGATAGGGGAAAATCTTGTCAAGATGCACGCTAAACAAGCTGGGTACGGTCATGTACCACCTCACAACTACTTCACATGTGAAATTTGTCCAAAGAATAATCAAGGATGTGCCGTAGTTCAAGCTGCATTACAAGAACAAATGGACTTAGGATGGATTCAACATATCCGAGTCAGAACTGAACATGACATCAACATGGTTCAAGGATGTCCAGGAGAATACAAAATCTACAAAGTTGAAGACCTTGAAGGATCGGTAGTCAGGTTCCACAAAACTTTAAATGGACTTGCCTACTTTGGAACAGATTTCCACGCTTACAGTAGATGCAGAATCTGTCGAAGAAATTCACGAGGATGTTTGCGTGTTCGCAACGACATTCAAAAGCTGATGGATGACAATACCATTACTGTTCTTGCCAACAGAGAAGATGACGAAGTCTTTACCGTATCTCCTCAAATTAATCAAGTTGAACCTATGCAAGTTAAGTATGATAGCAGGAAGACAGCAGTTGCACCACTAGTCATCTACTTACCAGGTCCTGTACCGTATGAGTCCAGCAAGGCTATACCATACAAGTACAACGCTACATTCATTGAAAATGGTAAGGAAATACCATTACCGTCTGTTGTCAACATTGCTGATGTTAGTCGAGTCACCAGAAGTGGACGAGTCTTCAACAGAACAACAGAAAATGTGGAGAAACCTTCGGAGGAAGTACCACATAGGCAAGACAATCATCCGACCAATGCTGTTCAAGCGAAAGAAAATGATGAGATCTTGAAGTTAATCCAGAGGAGTGAATACAACATTGTAGATCAATTACTACATACTCCGTCTAGGATTTCTGTTCTTTCCCTGCTATTGAGTTCTGAAGCTCATAGGGAAGCTCTACAGAAAGTTTTGGAACAAGCTTTCGTAGAACCAAGTGTTACTATAAGCCAATTCAACAACATCGTTGCCAACATCTCCGCCGGAACTAACCTAAGTTTCTGTGACGAAGATCTTCCTGAAGAAGGAGTGGACCACAATCTTCCACTTCACATCTCAGTTGGCTGCATGGGTGATACACTCACAGGAGTCCTAATAGACAATGGATCCTCTCTCAACGTCATGCCTAAATCAACATTATCAAGATTATCTTTCGAAGATTACCCTCTAAGAAAAAGTCATGTCATCGTCAAAGCATTTGATGGATCAAGAAAGTCAGTTTTCGGAGAAGTAGATCTTCCCATAACTATTGGACCTCAGACGTTCAAAATCACTTTCCAGGTTATGGACATTCCAGCACAATACAGTTGTTTGCTAGGTCGCCCATGGATTCATGAGGCTGGGGCAATTACTTCAACACTTCATCAGAAACTGAAGTTCATAAGAAATGACAAATTGGTAACCGTATGTGGAGAACGAGCTCTGATCGTCAGCAACCTGTCATCATTCTCCGACATAGAACCAAAAGAAGTTGTTGGAACTAAATTCCAAGCACTTTCCTTAGACAAAGGAAAGGAGAAAGCAGCGTCTATCTCTTCATACAAAGATGCAATCCAAGTTGTAAAGGATGGCACTACCAGTGGTTGGGGGCACATTAATATTCCTACCAACAACAAGAACAGAACAGGAATTGGATTCTTTCCGACATCATCAAAAGCTATCCCAGGGATTGAGGTAGTTCTCCCTATTCAAGAAACTTTCTGCAGTGGAGGTTTTCTTCAACCTGTTCAACAAACAGTCAATACCATCGGTACGGAAAACACCGATGAAGAGGAATGGTTATCCTATCTTAACAAAGCAGGATACATCTCCCTACCAGAGTCTGATCCACCTTGCTGTTATCCGACTAAAGGATCTGAAAGTAAGACTCAACCAAGCAGTGATGAAGTTACTGACAGCTTCACCACCAGAAGTCATGGTTCATCAGAAGAAGTTCCTCCTATCCCCGAAGAGACTTGGGATACATTAGGAGAACCAAGCGGAAAATTCGACTACATGGTGAAATACTCCGCTCCTGAAAGTTCAAGAATCTCTCTTGAAGATATTGTTCCAACTGGATGGAACATTGATTATGAGTACCTCTCTCAGCCAAAAGAGATGTATAACCCTTGCTATTCATCATCATCACTGGTGAAATCATCATTGAGGATTATATCCCCAAGTCACCTTCCGAGGCTACGGATCTAGAGTTCACATATCTAGTCAATGCCATCTTGGGAGAAGAGCAAGACCAAAATACAGAAGAGGATGATCTCGAAAGTGTCTCCGACAACGAGTCTCTCCATTCAGAAGATTGGAAGTTTCCTCAAAAGAAAAACCGACATACTCCACTTGGAAATGGGTATGCTCACACCGCTCAGTCTGCTGAAGTAGAAGAAGATCGTCTGAGTGTTGCAAAGACAGTGGTTGGTAAATCAAGACCTACCACAGGCCAGCTTAAGCCTAAGGTTCCAGATTACTTAGTGCACAATGGGGTTCGCCACTACTGGACAGCTGTTGAAGTTTCAACTGTTGTTCGCACTCCTAAGTAGGAACTTTCACCGTTATTTTGTCCTCTCACCATAGCCCAGGGTGAAGAGATGTTTCATAGGGCTTTGCATTTTACTATTTCTTAGGAAAATGTCCCTCTTTGCTTCGCCCAAAGCAATAGAGTTTTGTTTTATAGGGTCTTTGTTTCAAGAAATGACTGTCCATAAATAAAAATGTCATTCTGTTCCTTCGTTTAGTTTTCCCTTTTCTTTTTTCGGAAATTGGTAATCCTAAAAAACACCCTTAAAAAACATCAAATATTCCATTAACTGCATACACCGAGTCTTCCCTCGTTGTCTAAATAAAACTTATCACACATATGCAGATTAATCATAAAATACCCCGTTGAAACGTGCGACCGTATGACTTCTCCAAGCTTTGAGTTTCCTGTATTCGAGGCAGAGGAAGAAGAAGACGAAGAAATATCAAAGGAAATTTCACGGTTACTTCAACAAAAGGAAGAGGCCATTCAGCCATACAATGAGCCTCTAGAGATCATTAACCTTGGTTCCGATGGAAACAGAAAAGAGGTTAAGATTGGAGCTTCGCTCAGTTCAGAGATCAGAGAGAGTTTGATACAGCTGCTCAAAGAATTCTCAGATGTCTTCGCTTGGTCTTATCAAGATATGCCAGGGTTGGATACCAGTATAGTGGAGCATCACTTGCCATTAAAAGCAGAATGCCCTCCGGTCAAGCAAAAATTAAGAAGAACTCATCCGGAGATGGCCATGAAAATCAAAGAGGAAGTTCAAAAGCAGATCAACGCAGGTTTCCTCGTCACTTCAGAATACCCTCAGTGGTTAGCTAACATTGTTCCCGTTCCTAAGAAAGACGGAAAAGTCCGCATGTGCGTCGACTACAGAGATTTGAACAAAGCTAGCCCTAAGGATGATTTTCCTTTACCACATATTGATATGTTGGTAGACAGTACAGCAAAATCCAAAGTTTTCTCGTTCATGGACGGATTTTCAGGATACAACCAAATCAAAATGGCACCTGAAGACATGGAAAAAACAGCTTTCATCACCCCCTGGGGCACGTTCTGCTATCGTGTTATGCCTTTTGGACTAAAGAACGCAGGGGCAACTTATCAAAGAGCCATGACTACGCTTTTCCACGACATGATGCATAAAGAAGTGGAAGTCTATGTGGACGACATGATTGCCAAATCAGAAAATGAAGAAGATCACATACAGAATCTGACAAAGTTATTTCAACGCTTACGGAAGTTTCAGCTTCGCCTGAACCCCAACAAGTGCACCTTTGGTGTCTACTCAGGAAAACTCCTTGGTTTCATTGTCAGCAAACGAGGAATTGAAGTAGATCCAGACAAAGTCAAGGCAATTCAAGAAATGCCTTCGCCCAGAACCGAGAAACAAGTTAGAGGATTTCTTGGACGTCTGAATTACATCTCGAGATTCATATATCTCATGACTGCAACTTGCGCTCCTATTTTCAAACTTCTACGGAAAAATCAAAGTTGCGTCTGGACAGACGATTGTCAGAAAGCGTTCGACAGCATTAAGGAATATCTGCTCGAACCACCCATCTTGTCTCCTCCAGTGGAAGGAAGACCTTTGATAATGTACTTAACCGTCTTAGAAGATTCCATGGGTTGTGTCCTTGGACAGCAAGACGAGACAAAGAGAAAAGAGCATGCCATCTACTACCTGAGCAAGAAATTCACTGACTGTGAATCCCGCTACTCCATGCTCGAGAAGACGTGTTGTGCTTTGGCCTGGGCTGCCAAGCGTCTCCGCCAGTACATGATTCGACATACTACTTGTTTGATCTCTCATATGGATCCAATCAAGTACATCTTTGAGAAGCCTGCTTTAACCGGGAGAATTGCCCGTTGGCAGATGTTGTTATCAGAATATGACATTGAGTATCACGCACAGAAAGCCGTGAAAGGAAGCATTCTAGCTGAGCACCTGGCTCACCACCCACTCAATGGTCATGAATCAACCAGTTTCGACTTTCCGGACGAGGACGTCATGTACCTCAAGATGAAAGATTACGACGAGCCACTACCAGACGAAGGACCTGAGATAGGATCCCAGTGGGGCTTAATCTTTGACGGAGCTGTCAATGCTTATGGACGAGGAATTGGGGCAATCATTGTTACACCTCAGGGTACCCATATTCCATTTACTGCCAGATTAACTTTCAAATGCACAAACAATGAGGCCGAATATGAAGCTTGCATCATGGGTCTCGAAGAAGCCATGGATCTAAGAATCAAACACTTGGATGTATATGGAGATTCTGCTTTGGTCATCAATCAAATCAAAGGAGAATGGGAAACACGCCAACCAGGGCTAATTCCTTACAAAGACTACGCGAGAAGATTGTTACCATTCTTCGACAGGGTAGATTTTCATCACATTCCTCGTGAAGAAAACAATTTGGCTGATGCATTAGCCACACTCTCTTCCATGATTAGGATAAATCATTGGAATGACATTCCTCGGATCGATGTTATGCGCCTGGATAGGCCCGCTCATGTGTTCACAGTAGAAGCAATCATCGACGACAAACCGTGGTATCACGACATCAAGAACTTTCTTCAAAAGCAAGAGTACCCTCTTGGGGCATCAAAGAAAGATAGAAAGACTTTGAGAAAGTTAGCTTGTAGATTCTTCCTGAATGAAGATGTTCTGTACAAGAGAAACTTCGACATGGTTCTGCTCAGATGCGTTGACAGAAAAGAAGCAGAAATACTCATGAGAGAAATACATGAAGGTTCCTTTGGTACTCACACCAATGGACATACCATGACAAGGAAAATACTGAGAGCAGGATATTATTGGCTGACGATGGAGTCAGATTGCTACCAGTACGCAAAGAGGTGTCACAAATGCCAGATCTACGCCGATAGAATTCATGTGCCACCATCTCTTCTCAACATACTCTCTTCCCCTTGGCCTTTCTCCATGTGGGGAATCGACATGATTGGAATGATCGAACCAAAAGCGTCCAACGGACATCGCTTCATCTTGGTAGCCATAGACTATTTCACCAAATGGGTTGAAGCAGCTTCATATGCAAACGTTACAAGACAAGTTGTCGTCAGGTTTATCAAGAATCACATCATCTGTCGCTACGGCATTCCTAGCAAGATAATCACTGACAATGGGTCAAATTTGAATAACAAAATGATGAAGGAGCTTTGTGAAGAATTCAAGATCGAACATCACAACTCATCTCCTTACAGACCAAAGATGAATGGAGCTGTAGAAGCAGCTAACAAAAACATCAAGAAAATCATTCAGAAGATGGTCATCACTTACAAGGATTGGCATGAAATGCTCCCGTATGCTCTTCATGGTTACCGTACATCAGTACGTACTTCGACTGGAGCAACTCCTTTCTCCCTTGTATATGGCATGGAGGCAGTCCTACCTATAGAGGTTGAGATCCCATCAATGAGAGTCTTGATGGAGGCAAAATTAACAGAAGCCGAGTGGTGTCAAAGCAGATTCGATGAATTGAACTTAATCGAAGAAAAGAACAATCATAATCCCATCCCGAGTGCTACGTATCAGAGCAAGACACCAATCGACTAACAACAACTAAAGACTTCATAAAGTTACTTCGCTTCCACAGCTATTCTTGAGTACCTGCTCAATTACCCATAATAGGTAACATCATTACAGAAGGGGTGAGATATCATACAATATAAACAAGTGTATGATAAACAATATATTGGATTAGGATTATACAAATTCTACCACTTTACATAGCAATTATACAACAACGAGTAAGCGACTTAAATCAATACAACTTACTAGCAACAACAACTTAGTAACAACAACTTAATAACAACAACTTAATAACAACAACTTAGTAACAACAACTTAACAGTAATGACAACTTAACAGCAATAACAACTTAATGGCAATCATAACTTATAACCAACAATAACTTAATCACAAAAGCAACTTATAACCACATCAACTTAGATCAAACGACAATTTATTAGATAGCAACAACAACAACACGATAACAACTTAAGCATCGACAACAACAACAACAGTAACAACTTAAACATCAACAACAACAACAACGATAACAATTTAAACATCAACAGCTCAGACATACAAATCGAATGTGACTCAACTATGCAAATGCATGTGGTACCATTGGAGTAGAACTCCCAAATTAAACATATGCCAGGTTATCGAGGCATTTCAACTTAAACAGGTGCCATCAAGGCCAACTTAAACAGGTGCCATCTAGGCCAACGTAAACAATGCAAATGTATGCATGCGACAACAACCACAACCTCATAACAACAACAACAACGAAACAACAACAACAACAACGACAACAACAACAACGTAAACAACAACTTGAACATGCAACAGATGCATCAACTTAATCCAACATTGGTCATACGACCTACAACTTAAACATGCCCACAAGTCGGGACAATAACAACGCTGAACAACATAATCAATTTTCAACTTATTCAACATTGGCCATAGGCCTACAACATTATCAACGCAATCAACGACAATTCAACAGCAACGTATAACAACAACATTTCAACATAGTAATAATAACTTGTTCAACAACGACAACATATTCCCAACAACTTACTAACAACATATTCAACTATATCATGTTCAATAATAACATACTAGAAACAACATAACAACAACAACTCGACACAAAGCTTACTCATACCGACTATTATTATAAGTCTTATTTATACTACTTAATAGCAACATATACTACATTCTACTCGACAACTTATACTTAATTGTCCACCAACTTACATCATCGGTCCTTATACTACTACCAAATTATTCCTACCAAGGTTGTAACAACTCTGCAGCTATCAACTTAATATTCGCTATCAACATCTACCACTAAGGCACCAACAACTTAATTATTATTATTTGTTAATTATCAACAACTCTGTTACTTGAATTACCGCTACATAAGCCATCATTATTGCTACAGTTACTTTTATCGCATTATAATTAGGCTACCGATTCAGCCTGCTACTTTATACTTCTGCCATTGCTCCTTCGTGTTATTTTCCACTTTCTGCAACTTATACCACATGCCAACTATTTCTAATAATAAGCATTACTACCAATTCATTTGATTGAATTTCTACAACTTAATTCAAGAACACAACATTTATAACAGCAACATAACAATTTTCCACCACTAAAACACAATACAACAGCAACCTACAAATCATCCCCAAATCAACACGGAGCAACCAATTATGAATAACAACCAAGGACTCAGAATCAACCACATAATCATACACCGACACTGAGGCAAATTCATAAACCCCATCCCACATACGTGTTCATCATAACCCCGGTTATAGAGTAAGAACCCCACCCTTACCTTTGGATTGGAGATTCCTCTACTCTCCCGGTTGCCATAGCTTATGCCGCCGCTTCCAACTTTTCTCCGAAAATCTTTTCTAACAACGTGCAGAGACGCACCAAAAACCTGTTCGGAAATCGTTTTGTCAGACGGACTTAAAATCATCAAAACGAAAATCGCTCCGGTCAGAAGTTACCTCTACAAGTCTGGAACGATGTGTCCAAGAACCGCGACGATCCAACGGTTGGATCGGGAGAAACGTTTGTTTTGCTAAGGTGTCTCACCACAGAAACTTGCTGCGAAAATTGGACTTCCCCTGGCTTTTCTCTTCCGCCATGGCTCTCTTCTTCACCTCTCCTCCAAACCCTTATTTTCTTCGTACAGTACAACAAAAACCTATTTCTTTTCTTTTTCTTTATTTTCCAAATAACTCCTATAACTCTTATTGGGCCAATCATTTCACACTTCCTCATTGCTATTTACCACACACTAATCCAACCCAATTCACTTAAATCAATTAGTCCAATAAATAAATCATATTATTCTTACTATTATCCTCCAATTAAACCGACTAAATAAATCCGACTTAAACTTAATATCTTTGATCAGCATAACAATCCAATTTCAGCTAAATCCAATAAATAATTCCTTCCATAATTTAATTAACTAATTAATTAAATTCGGGGCGTTACAACTCTCCCCCACTTAGAATATTTTCGTCCTCGAAAATCTATCCGACAGAATCATCCTGACACCTCACGCTTCAGTTGCGCAACTCTGATCATCCAACCTTAGTTCACTGTCCTCATTAAAGTTCCTGCCAACTTATATGATTCACAAGCTTCAACCAAGTTTCATTCACATTCATCACTTTACACACCATTAAGATAGTAAGATAAGTACATAACATCCAATACAATTCCGTTTACTATTAACAAGAGATTAAGGGTGATCAGTTCCTCAATTTGTCAATAGTTAGCCGACAATCATGATGAAGTATAACCCATCATTACTAAACTATAATAGCGCACTTTATCACTTGGCTTAAGTCACCTGAGCATAACGTCCAAGAATTCACTCCATAGTTTCCTCGGCGCACGCAGCATAACACAATTCTTAAATATCTTCTAATACAAAAACGTCACTATACCAAGTATAATCCAAATCACTTTGCTCCACGAAAATATTCAAGTAAAGAACTTAAGCAATGTCAATAAATCCTTAGTCTTATAACTTCACTGATCTCCACAATCTCGCATTTTATCGTATTCTAATCACGATCTCAACATCGTCATCTCATCATTCGGTTAGCGATAAAACTTCCAAAATTTTCTTCTAGTTGACTCTGCAATCCACTTATATGATCCAACAACAAAACCTGTAACAACTCATCTTTACATCATCATCCAAACATCGACGTCACGAGCAATAAAATTCCACTAACAACTTCGCAATTCACCAGCACCGCTGAAACATCGCAGCCTTTTAAAATTCTAACAAAAAGCGCTCAACTGCCAACACAAATATCTCCCTCGATACAGACCTTCCTGATACAAAATGATATACTAAACTAAAGGGAATTTCATGTAGATTCCAAAAATTCAAGAATCGCTTAAATCCGAGTTACGAGTAAAAAGTTATCACTTGTATAACATGGCTGGTCAAGGAATCCCGTATACCAGTCTGTACTAAATTCAGCATCAGACCCAAAACTTCAAACGCATCTTTCTCCCTCGTCGAAAACATGTAGCAGACAAAGTTTATATGAAAACTGTAGGGAATTTCGCAAGCTTTCCGAAAAGTCCAGAATCGTCTCCATCGTTCTACAACCCCATTTTGCTGTGGAGTTCTAGGACAAGAGAAATCATGGGCAATACCATTTTCTTTGAAGAACTCTTCAAAGGATCTGTTCTCAAATTCACCACCATGATCACTTCTGACCTTTATGATTTTACACTCTTTTTCAGATTGAATCTGAATGCAGAAATCAAAGAACACTGAATGAGTCTCATCCTTGTGTTTCAAGAATTTTACCCACGTCCAGCGACTATAATCATCTACGATGACTAATCCATATTTCTTTCCTCTGACAGATGCTGTTTTGACTGGTCCAAACAGATCAATGTGCAAGAGTTCTAATGGCCTTGAGGTAGAAACAACATTCTTAGACTTGAATGCAGGTTTGGAGAACTTGCCCTTCTGACATGCTTCACAAAGAGCATCTGATTTGAATTTCAGATTAGGGAGTCCTCTGACAAGATTCAGTTTGTTAATCTGAGAGATCTTTCTCAAACTAGCATGACCTAATCTCCTGTGCCAGACCCACTGCTCTTCAGAAACAGACATAAGACAAGTCACCTTCTGACTCATAAGATCTTGCAGATCTGTCTTATAAATGTTGTTCTTCCTCTTGCCTGTAAATAGGATTGAGCCATCCTTCTGATTTACAGCCTTGCAAGACTTTTGATTGAAGATTATATCATAACCATTGTCACTTAATTGACTGATAGATAAGAGGTTATGAGTTAATCCTTCTACAAGAAGTGCATTAGAAATGGAAGGAGAGTTACCAGACTTTATAGTTCCAGAGCCAATTATCTTGCCCTTCTGATCTCCTCCAAACTTGACTTCTCCTCCAGACTTAAGCACCAGGTCTTGGAACATAGACCTTCTTCCTGTCATGTGTCGTGAGCATCCAGAGTCCAGGTACCATGACATGTTGTGCTTTGTCCTTCTTGCAGCCAAGGATATCTGCAATAGGAATAATCTTATCCTTAGGTACCCACATTTTCTTGGGTCCTTTCTTGTTAGATTTTCTCAAGTTCTGATTGAACTTGGGTTTGACATTATAAGCAATAGGAGGAACAGCATGATAATTTTTAATATGAGTTTCATGATATTTCCTAGGTTGTGTCACATGCTTCTTGGTGTGTGTTATGTGAAAACTTTGTGCATGTGAAGTGTGCCTAATATCATGAGAGTGGCCATACTTGAACTGATCATACAATGGCTTGTATGTGAGTTTCATTTCATCAACAGGTTCAAGTTTGTATGGGGTTTCACCCTCATAACCAATGCCAACTCTTTTGTTTCCAGATACGGCATATATCATAGAAGCTAGCTGACTTCTGCCAATACTTCTAGATAAGAACTTCCTGAAACTTAAATCATATTCTTTCAGAATATGGTTTAGACTAGGAGTGGATTTTTCTGAATTAGAAGGAGATCCAACATCATTGGATAATTTTAAAAGTTTATCTTTCAATTCAGAATTTTCCAATTCAAGCCTCTTTGTTTCAAATTCAAATAGCTTTTTCAGCTTTTTGTATTTAATACAAATCTGAGACTTGGATTCCAGAAGTTCAGTTAATCCGGAAATTAACTCATCTCTAGTAAGTTCAGAAAATACCTCTTCAGAATCTGATTCTGATGTAGATTCTGATCCGTCATCTTCTGTCGCCATCAGCGCACAGTTGGCCTGCTCATCTTCTGAATCATCTTCTGACTCATCCCAGGTTGCCATAAGACTTTTCTTCTTATGAAACTTCTTTTTGGGATTTTCCTTCTGAAGATTTGGACATTCATTTCTGAAGTGTCCTGGTTCATTGCATTCATAGCACATGACCTTCTTCTTGTCAGATCTTCTGTCATCAGAAGATTCTCCATGTTCAAATCTCTTTGAACTTCTGAAGCCTCTGAACTTCCTTTGCTTGCTCTTCCAGAGTTGATTTACCCTTCTGGAAATCATGGACAGTTCATCTTCTTCTTCAGATTCTGATTCTTCAGGATCTTCTTCTTTGGCCTGAAAAGCGTTAGTGCATTTCTTGATATTAGATTTTAATGCAATAGATTTACCTTTCTTTTGAGGCTCATTTGCATCCAGCTCAATCTCATGGCTTCTCAAGGCACTGATCAGCTCTTCCAGAGAAACTTCATTCAGATTCTTTGCAATCTTGAATGCAGTCACCATAGGACCCCATCTTCTGGGTAAGCTTCTGATGATCTTCTTTACATGATCAGCCTTGGTGTATCCTTTGTCAAGAACTCTCAATCCAGCAGTCAGAGTTTGAAATCTCGAAAACATCTTTTCAATGTCTTCATCATCCTCCATCTTGAAGGCTTCATACTTCTGGATTAAGGCAAGAGCTTTTGTCTCCTTGACTTGAGCATTTCCTTCATGAGTCATTTTCAAGGACTCATATATATCATAGGCTGTTTCCCTGTTTGATATTTTCTCATACTCAACATGAGAAATAGCATTCAGCAAAACAGTTCTGCATTTATGATGATTCCTGAAATGCTTCTTTTGATCATCATTCATTTCTTGCCTTGTCAGCTTTACGCCACTGGCATTTACTGGATGTTTGTAACCATCCATCAGAAGATCCCATAGATCACCATCTAGACCAAGAAAGTAACTTTCCAGTTTATCTTTCCAGTATTCAAAGTTTTCACCCTCAAATACCGGCGGTCTTGTATAACCATTGTTACCGTTGTATTGCTCAGCAGAGCCAGATGTAGATGCAGGTGGATTTGTCGGAGTTTCACCAGCCATCTTTTAAATGAAGCGTTTTTCTCTTCCTGAATCTTTTCTAAACACGGTTAAGTGCTTGCACCTTAGAACCGGCGCTCTGATGCCAATTGAAGGATAGAAAAACACTTAGAAAGGGGGGGATTGAATAAGTGTGACTTTAAATCTTGGACGATAAAAATAAATTGCACAATTATTTTTATCCTGGTTCGCTGTTAACGAAGCTACTCCAGTCCACCCCCGCAGAGATGATTTACCTCAACCTGAGGATTTAATCCACTAATCGCACGGATTACAATGGTTTTCCACTTAGTCCACGACTAAGTCTTCTAGAGTATTCTGATCACAACTTGATCACTCCAGGAACAACTGCTTAGACAACTTCTAAGACTTTTCTAGAGTCTACTGATCAACCTGATCACTCTAGTTACAAACTGCTCAGCCAACTGCTAAGACTTCCTAGAGTCTACTGATCACACGATCACTCTAGTTCCTTACAACTTAATGTAATCTATTCAAGAGTTTACAAATGCTTCTTAAAAGCTATAATCACAACTGTGATATTTCTCTTAACGTTTAAGCTTAATCTCACTAAGATATTACAACAGCAATGTAGTGAGTTGATGAAGATTCTGAGCTTTGATTGAATAGCGTTTCAGCAAGTTTATTTTCGTTCAGAGTTGTTAAGAATTGGTAACCTTGCTTCTCATCAGAACTTCATATTTATAGGCGTTGAGAAGATGACCGTTGAGTGCATTTAATGCTTTGCGTGTTCCGTACAGCATTGCATTTAATGTTATACGCTTTTGTCAACTACCTCGAGCCTTGTTCACGCTGTGTCTACTGACGTTGCCTTTAGTAGCTTTAACGTTCCTTTTGTCAGTCAGCGTAGTCTGCCACCTGTACTTCCTTCTGATCTGATGTTTGTGAATACGACGTTTGAATATCATCAGAGTCAAAACAGCTTGGTGCATAGCATCTTCTGATCTTCTGATCTTGAAGTGCTTCTGTTGCGTGATACCATCTTCTGATCTTCAGTGCTTCTGATCTCATGTTCTTCTGATGCCATGTTCTGATTCTGCTTCGACCATCTTCTGATGTCTTGCCAGACCATGTTCTGATGTTGCATGCTGAACCATTTGAGACACAACTTCTGAGCGCTGAATTATGCGTACTCTTTATATATATTTCCTGAAAGGGAAATTGCATTGGATTAGAGTACCATATTATCTTAAGCAAAATTCATATTATTGTTATCATCAAAACTAAGATAATTGATAAGAACAAATCTTGTTCTAACAAATTCAACAGCAACGTATAACAACAACATTTCAACATAGTAATAATAACTTGTTCAACAACGACAACATATTCCCAACAACTTACTAACAACATATTCAACTATATCATGTTCAATAATAACATACTAGAAACAACATAACAACAACAACTCGACACAAAGCTTACTCATACCGACTATTATTATAAGTCTTATTTATACTACTTAATAGCAACATATACTACATTCTACTCGACAACTTATACTTAATTGTCCACCAACTTACATCATCGGTCCTTATACTACTACCAAATTACTCCTACCAAGGTTGTAACAACTCTGCAGCTATCAACTTAATATTCGCTATCAACATCTACCACTAAGGCACCAACAACTTAATTATTATTATTTGTTAATTATCAACAACTCTGTTACTTGAATTACCGCTACATAAGCCATCATTATTGCTACAGTTACTTTTATCGCATTATAATTAGGCTACCGATTCAGCCTGCTACTTTATACTTCTGCCATTGCTCCTTCGTGTTATTTTCCACTTTCTGCAACTTATACCACATGCCAACTATTTCTAATAATAAGCATTACTACCAATTCATTTGATTGAATTTCTACAACTTAATTCAAGAACACAACATTTATAACAGCAACATAACAATTTTCCACCACTAAAACACAATACAACAGCAACCTACAAATCATCCCCAAATCAACACGGAGCAACCAATTATGAATAACAACCAAGGACTCAGAATCAACCACATAATCATACACCGACACTGAGGCAAATTCATAAAGCCCATCCCACATACGTGTTCATCATAACCCCGGTTATAGAGTAAGAACCCCACCCTTACCTTTGGATTGGAGATTCCTCTACTCTCCCGGTTGCCATAGCTTATGCCGCCGCTTCCAACTTTTCTCCGAAAATCTTTTCTAACAACGTGCAGAGACGCACCAAAAACCTGTTCGGAAATCGTTTTGTCAGACGGACTTAAAATCATCAAAACGAAAATCGCTCCGGTCAGAAGTTACCTCTACAAGTCTGGAACGATGTGTCCAAGAACCGCGACGATCCAACGGTTGGATCGGGAGAAACGTTTGTTTTGCTAAGGTGTCTCACCACAGAAACTTGCTGCGAAAATTGGACTTCCCCTGGCTTTTCTCTTCCGCCATGGCTCTCTTCTTCACCTCTCCTCCAAACCCTTATTTTCTTCGTACAGTACAACAAAAACCTATTTCTTTTCTTTTTCTTTATTTTCCAAATAACTCCTATAACTCTTATTGGGCCAATCATTTCACACTTCCTCATTGCTATTTACCACACACTAATCCAACCCAATTCACTTAAATCAATTAGTCCAATAAATAAATCATATTATTCTTACTATTATCCTCCAATTAAACCGACTAAATAAATCCGACTTAAACTTAATATCTTTGATCAGCATAACAATCCAATTTCAGCTAAATCCAATAAATAATTCCTTCCATAATTTAATTAACTAATTAATTAAATTCGGGGCGTTACAAAAAGCGCATGACAGCTTTATGCCACGGACAGCTATATCAACAAAGAATGAAGAAAGCTTTCGACAAAAAGGTTCGACCTCGCACAATCAAAGAAGGCGACCTTGTACTCAAAAAGATTCAATCTTTTCTCACAGATTCGAGAGGGAAATGGACTCCCAATTATGACGGCCCCTACGTGGTCAAGAGAGCTTTCTCAGGAGGAGCCTTAATACTCACGACTATGGATGGAGAAGAATTCACCCGTCCTGTGAACGTCGACGCAGTCAAGAAATACTTCGCCTAAATAAACAAAAGAACAGCTCGCTAAGTTGAAAACTCGCAAAGAGCGGCTTAGGCAAAAAAGAGCGTCTCGGTGAATCGAAAACCCGAAAGGGCGATTCAGGCAAAAGTTAGAGACATAAAAAATAAATAATCAATCCCGGTAAACTTAAAACCCGAAAGGGGTAGTTTACGCAAAAGTTAGGGTATATGGCAAGTAACTGTGTTCAGGACAAACTTGATCATTCAAAATCCATAGCGGAGTATTCATCAGCAGTAGGTCATCTTCTACGAAGCACGAATACAGCGCAACTCGGAGTGGAAAGGAAAGATAACGATCGTCACGTTTCATCGTAGCCCTTTTCCCGAAAATTACCAATCTCCAACTTTGTAAATACTCCATGGAATCAAGCATTTGGCTGATTACCATTCCATATATAAATTTGAGCCTTGTGCTTTTCCTTTGCAATCTAGTCTTATTCAGTTTCTTGAAATGCATTTTAAATTTAAACAGTCATTTTCTTGAAACAAATGTTTTCATAAAATAAAAATGAATTTACTTGCAAAAATAAAGGTGAAATTTCTTTCTAAGGTTTACAAACAATAGGAAGAATGCAAATAGTTTCTCCAAGAACGGTTGAGACTCCGGGAACCATTATTTCCCCATGAGGTCGCTTTGCGAGCATCTCCCGATGACGGATCTTTACTTCAAATCATACTACTCACTTCGGACAGCGGACAACTGGTAATCAGATATTCCCAACAGAGTTCGAACTACAAGAAGAGGACATCTTCTGATCAACAAGAATTCAAGTCGTATCATTAGGATTTTACATCCGCGACAATTCTATTCACATTCACTTTACATTTTATAATTGTCATAATATTCATGCATACATTACATCACAACTGCATAGTCAAATTAGGCTTTTAATCATGAGAATGCCCGAGTTATGAGGGCATGAACTCAAGTTTCCCCTGCAAGTCCTGGAGAAACTTTTTCCTTCAAGACAACAATCCATGTAGAGAGATTTCCCCAAGCAAGTCAATAGATGGTAGTCTCCCTCAAAGAGATAGTTTGTTCACTTTTGGAATTCCTCAGCCGAGATTCTCCTGCAGAGCGACATTCGACAGTCTTCTTCAGATAAGATAATCTGCTTTGCATTTTGGAATTCCCCAGAGGTTTGGTATTTCCCCAGCAAGGTCAAGAGATGCCACTTTTTCGTCAAAGAAAATAATTCAGAATCTCCCAGCAGATCGACAAATGATTCCCCAGCAGAATCAGTGAATGGTAGTCTTCATCCAGAAGATAGTTCATGATCCCCAGCGGAGTCAACAAATGGTAGTCTTTCCCCAAGGAAAGATAGTTTGTCTGTTAAATACTCAAGAGATCGACAAATGGTAGTTTCTTCAAACAGTTTGTCTGTTTCAGGGATGTTTAGTTCCCCACAGAGTCAATAAATGGTAGTTTTCCCCTTAGGAAAACAGTTTGTTGATTCCCCAGGCACCAATCGACGAATGGCAGTTTTCACCCCGAAAACAGTTCGTCCGCCTTCAAACAAAGTCATTAGCCCCTCAAAAGAGCATGGGCCCATATGACAATCTTTCAAAGATGCCAGGTCAAAAGGGAAGATGGTGAAGTTTCTTTATTACCATCAAATGGTATCTCATCTCCAAGTGCTGATGAGAAGTTTGATGAGGAAACAAACCTTTGAAGTTTCTTTATTTACCGTCAAATGGTATCTCATCTCCAAGTGCTGATGAGAAGTTTGATGAGGAAACAAATCTTTGAAGTTTCTTTATTTACCGTCAAATGGTATCTCATCTCCAAGTGCTGATGAGAAGTTTGATGAGGAAACAACCCCTTAAAGTTTCTTTATTACCGTCAAATGGTATCTTACCTCCAAGTGCTGGTAAGAAGTTTGATGAGGAAACAACCCTTGAAGTTTCTTTATTTACCGTCAAATGGTATCTTACCTCCAAGTGCTGGTAAGAAGTTTGACGAGGAAACAAATCTTTGAAGTTTCTTTATTTACCGTCAAATGGTATCTTACCTCCAAGTGCTGGTAAGAAGTTTGACGAGGAAACAAACCGTTGGAAATTTTCTCTTTATCTGAGATATTGTCCAAACACAACCGAGACCAGTTTCGAGATATGGACATCCGAAACGAGGAGAGGTTGTTTACCTTTTTCTAAGTATCAACACTTAGTTAAAGAAGATGGATTGCGCATCCAACATTGCCGTCCATTCACCAGAATCCACATCAAGTGTTTCTACAGGAGTTTGTCTCCTCATTCCCCGCCAAGTGCGACAATGGGATCAAATCATGCATAAATTTTATCATCTCAGGAGCGCCCAAAATTCGGGCATTCTTTGATATTTAAGTCTCTTTTACACAGGAGAGATCGAGATCTCAATCTCTCTCCCTCCAGATAAAAGAAACTTAAATAGGGGCATCTGTCATACCCTAATTTTTGACCCCCCTGAGATGGCATATCTTCAGGATTTTTCATCAGGTCAAGACAAGTACCCAGAGCAGTCATTTCTCCATCTGGTACCTAATCGAGGATGCTCAAAGACAAGAAAGCTCAGGCAAAGGATCAATCAATACAAAGATTAGTCTCTAATACAATCATGGGGCTCAAAAACTTCACTTTTCTCATCTATGATTGATTAGACATCCAGTCATATGAGTACAGGTTTACTCAGGTCACCAGACTAGGGTTTTGAGCCTATCAAGGACTAAAATCAGGGATCACATTTGGGAAACCCTAAAAAACCTCAGAGGGTCATTCAAAGACATCAATCATCTTCAAATAACTCATATGACAAGATCTACTAGACATCACACTTCAATTCAAAGTCTACAGTCATTATTTTCACATGGTCGACAAATTAGGGTTTTGACCTAATTCACCAAGATAGTTGACTTCTGATCAGGGCATGAATCCAAAACTCAAGACATGATTCAAGGATCTCTACTACCTCCATATAATCCATTTATATCATCCATTTGGGGAGAAGATCTTATTTCTGCACAAAAGCCCAAAAATTCACTTTGTCAGGAAAAAGTCAACTGTGAAGGATCATCATTGACTTTTAAGGTTTTTGGTCAAAAAATGACTTTCAAAGATCAATATCATCAATATATGGATGTCCAACTTTGGCCTCATTTTTCACAAATTTCCCAAAGGATTCTGAAGAAGACATAAACTAATGATTTAAAGTAGATGTTTAGGGCTTTCCAAATTGTGTTCAACCTTCTCAAAATTCAATTTAAGCTAAGAGTTATGCTTGTTCAAAGTTGGCCTCATGAAGTGAAATTATAGGTCATGCATCATTTTGGAACTTTGAAGTTTTGTGCACATGACCTCAAATACAGATGCTACATGACCCATAATACATCTGCAAACATGCCATGCATTCATTTTCACCATGCCATGATAATTGAAGAAGATTCCTAAAACAAGAACATGTGATTATGTAATGATTACATTTGAGAATTTATGGCAAATTGATGAATCACCCAAGGAATCTTCTCACCAACCAATTAGAGCTCACTTTGCATCTGAATTGTCCCCTAAGATCAGATAGAATCAATGGATAGGGGAGGTGGCTCGAAAATGCAATGATCACATTTGGATATTCTTTGAAATTTCTTCATGGCTAAGAAACCAAACTTACTTCACTAAGCAAGCTCACTCTCCCAATCAGTACTGAGACATTTGCCTATAAATAGAGGCCTCATTCTCATTCAAAAAACACACCAAAGCAACCATATTACTTGCTTTCTCTTTCTCTTCTCTTGTTCATTGTTTTTCAAAGTTCTTTGGCAAGAAGAATCGATTTCTTCAAACCAGAGCTTATCTTTGGGAAGTGAGCATTCTAACATCTCAAGGGAGGTCATTTGAGGTGATCCAAGCACCTGGATCACTTCTGTAAGTGGAGGAACACCATTGTTGCTCTCACTTTGGAGCATCTGCAGTTGGAGGTCCATGGAGTGATTCAGAAGGTTTCAAGGCAAGCTAATCATCCAGACACACTCCTCAGGTCATAGTGAAGCTAACCAGATGGCTGCAGCTCATCTGTAACTCGAGAATCAACACCCTCCATGTTCACTTGAAGCTGAAATCGAGGGAGGTCCATAGAACAATTCAGGAGGTTTGAGGTCATTACAAGCATTCAGTTAGCATCACTGAGCCACAAGGAAGCTTTTGGGATCATTCATACAAGCCCAGTTGCTCTCCATCATCCTCACGATCTCCATCTTCAGAGGTAAGTTTCTGAACTCCCTCTCTTTAATTTAAGAACTCTTTGTGAAATAGCTCGATTCTATCTTGTTCAGCATCATCAGAGGATTGAAAACCCTCTATCATCATCCATTTATCTTTCAGTATAGTCATTTAATTTAATTTTGAAATTTTAGGGTTCTTCACGATTTCTGGTAAATTAGTTAGATGTAGTTAATGATAGTTCATGTTAGTTACATATTTAGAATCGTGAGTGAATTTAGAGCAAGTTTCATGTTTACATCGTTGCAAATGGTTGAGAAACGAGTAAGCTCAGAAATTCAAAAATGGAGAGCTTGAGGTTGAAGACGAAGATGGTGGTGGCGCGCAAATTTGAATTCTCAGGGGAGAGTTTATTTTATTTTGAATGGTGTGCGTTTTATTAACGACTGAACAACTTGCCCCAGTGGCCACCTATACGCCCTTAGTATCATCATGCCTCAAGTCTGGGGTTCGAATCCCCCTCGCCCCAGACTTTTTGATTCTTTTATTTTTTAAGGATTTACAACTCGTTTTGAAACATGACCAAATGAAGGCAAGTCACTATCACCACACGCGCGTTGGCTCAGTGGTATAGTTTTGAGGAAATGACCTCAAGGGCGTGCGTTCAAACCCTCCAAGGGCCAAAACTTATTTTTTAAACACTAATTTCTTTCATTTTTCTTCACAACTTCACATATTTATTTAACCTATCAAATTAATTTATTTTCACTTCATTTTTCACACACTTATCATTTAATATACCTATTTTGTGAATAATCAAAAAATCATAAAAAATATTATGTATTTCTTGAATTTTAATTAGGTTTAAAATAGTATGTTTTTAAGTGTTTTCTTAAATACTTTAAATATATATATATTATCATTTTAACCTAATCAATTTGTGAATAATTTTATGATAAAACCCTAATTGTTTAGGTCTTAATTAGTTAAAAGTTCTTTATTTTTATCTTAATTAATTTGACTTTTGTCAATATTCAAATTTGTTTTCAATCTCTAATTAAACGGATGATTAAGGTTTTCAAACAACAAAACCTTGTATCATTCCAAATCATTTTCAAGTTGCTTTTACACCAGTACTGTAAAGTACTGGGCCTCTAATAGAGTGTAAGTCCCAAAAACCTTCTCTTCTTAGCTTGTTTTCAAAACTGTATTTTCAAAATCTTCTTTCTGTTTTCAAAACATTCTTCTGGTATTTGAAGGGCATTATTCCCGGTGAAACTCTTCAGATACCTATGTGACCTTTGTCCATCTTCACTTCTTCTGTTTTCAAAAACCATTAACTGTTTATCATATATTCAACTGTCATCAACAAAACAACAAAAATTACTGTTGAGGCTCTGTGCATACTTTCTTCAATGGCCTCCACTCCATCCAGGTTAGGCTTTACAAGCTTTCAATTTACAGTCTTTATTTAAATTACTGTCAAATATAAACTGTGCATATATTAGTTTAGAACTACGTTTGAGTATAAACCTTAGGACAGTCAAACTATATATATATTATAGGAATATGGCCTAGGATTGAGAATGTCTTCCCGGTGAAGGCTCTTTCCTAATTAGAGATCTGTAGTTCAAACCCCCAAGATGAATTATTCCCGGTGAAACATCTTGGCAAAAACCTTAGAATCCAAATAATAGGACACATCCACCCAAAGAGGAATTATTCCCGGTGAAACCTCTTACCCATTTGCTTAGAGCCAAAATAAGTTCAAAAACTACATAGCTTTCTCTTGTGCTATAACAAGGACCCTCGATTAGCCTCCTCTTGGGCTTTGTACAAGGACCCACAGGCTTCTTAAAAGCATTTCCAGCTTCCTCTTGAGCTTGTATACAAGGACCCATCAGGTTTCTTATAAACATAGGAACAGGTCTTTAGTCACCTTTTAGCCTACCCTGGTGAGTTTCTTCCAATTTAAACCAGACCTTAAACAAGCTAAGTTTGTCTCAATTTTGCATTGAGTACACTTTTTGGAATGAGAGACATGGACAGTCTCTGTCACCCTTATCTTCATCAATCTTCCTTAGCAGAGTCTAGGATCCATGTTTGATCATCCTCAGCATTGAGTCAGCCTTCATCTTGGGCTTTAAACAAGAAGTCTCCACTAGATAATCTTTCTGCCATTCATATTAACAAAAACCCCTGGAAAGGGTTAGCCTCCAACATCTGTCTGAAATGTCAAAACCCCTGGAAAGGGTTAGCCTCCAACATCTGTCTAAAAATGTCAAAACCCCTGGAAAGGGTTAGCCTCCAACATCTGTCTAAAAATGTCAAAACCCCTGGAAAGGGTTAGCCTCCAACATCTGTCTAAAAATGTCAAAATCCCTGGAAAGGGTTAGCTTCCACACATTCCTTCATTTCAATAAAAACCCCTGGAAAGGGTTAGCCTCCAAAGTCAATTAATAAATAATTTCATTCTCTTAGGAGATAATTTCCCCAAAAAGAGTCAAAATCCCTGGAAAGGGCCAGCCTCCAAAAAACATGATAAAGTCAGTCTTTTAACAGACAAATTCACCAGCTGAGTCAAAATCCCTGGAAAGGGTTAGCTTCCAAAGAAAAACAGTCTTTTAATAAATAAAATCTCCTCAGTAGAGTCAAAACCAACAAAAACAGTTAGCCTCAACCTTGGGCTTCATACAAGGCACCCAAACAATAAAACTCCCCTGTCAAGAGTCAGCCTCAACCTTGGGCATTGTACAAGGCAGATAATAGAGTCTCCCCAGTGAGTTCTTCATCATTCAGTAGCCACAACCTTGGGCTTTGTACAAGGCAGATAAACCATATTTTTCATGTGTCAAAGATTCCTAACACTTAGGATCTTTCCCCATATAGTCATCCATACTTAATTCATTTAAGAGTCCGCCACAACCTTGGGCTTTGTACAAGGCAGAAAATAATGTTTTCCCTAGCAACAGTCAGCCACAACCTTGGGCTTTGTACAAGGCACACAAATAGAGTCTCCCTAAGTAGAGTCAGCCTCAATTCTGGGCTTTGTACAGAACACAAAAATACCCTGTAATTAACCCCCAGTGGAGCCATCTCCCAGAGTCAATAATATTTAATCAATCAAAAGCCTCAAGCTTGGGCCTCATACAAGCCAGCTAAAGTCAAATCTTTTATACAGTAGATAGACATAGCTTATCTCTATAGAGAGATATTTTTACTACTCTACCACATTCAAACAAACAAACATTTCATTTCAATTTTAATCAAGTCTCCCATTTAGGATTTTGAAAGGCATGAGCTGGCAGTAAAACCCAGACATGTGGTAACTTTCCCTAATTTGGATGAGCATCCTTCTTTCATTTAAGAGGCATTTGACTGGTATACTTGCACATACACAAGTAAGGTCCCCCTCTTGAATGAAATGAATTCAGTTATTCTGTCACTCTTTAAATGTTTGTGGTAGAATAGTACAAATACCTCTCTGTAGAGATAATTTCATGTCTCTTTACTGTAAACAGAGATTTAATTCCAAGCTTCAACCTTGAGCTTCAAGCAAGGCACCAAAAACAATCAATTTCCCTAGATAGTTCCCCGAACTACATTAAGCTCTGACTTCCACTAGGGATATGTAGGCATGAGGTTCACAAGGAATCTCAGCGAGCTAATAAAATACCAAAAATAGTCAGTCTGTCTATATGTCTGTCTTTCTTTAAATCAATTCAATTCTCTCTCCTAACACAAAGGAGAAACTTTCCCAATCATTAGCAGCAAACACAATCACAAATGACACAGAGAAGGTTCCTGTAGAGTACTACAGATATGTAGGGTGTTTAAACACTTCCCTATGTATAACCGACCCCCCGGACTCCAGAATTTCTAGTCTAGGTGAAATCCCCACACTTAGCAAACTCCTAGGGTTTAGTTGAGATCTTTTTTCCCCTTTCATACTCGTAGGACAAATAAGAAAGTTCGTGTGATATCGTAGGAAGAACTGAAATAAAATTCATCCCGCCACGGGCGCATTCTCCTTCCAAATTTCGCGTGAAGGGTCTAGCGTGCCGTCCTCCCAAGTGAAACGGGGAGGTAAAAGAAAACGACCACCACATTATCATCAAAACGTAGAGATATATTGAAGAACCAAATCTTGTTCTTACAATACGTGTCCTAACCGGTAGCCAAGCAATCGTCCCTAAGCACCCGAATGTAGTTGATTAAGTCTGCCCGGGTTTGGCGAGCCTTTTCCTCTTCTGTCTCGTCCTCAGCAAGAGACAAAGATCGGTGGAGGGTAGCCTCCTTAACAGCAGCGGCCTATATGACCCCATACAAAGTTCTCACTAGCAAGGCGTGTTGATAAATCAAGTCCGACAGGGAAGCATCCTTCTCAACAATGGCCTTAGCATTGGTCGCCAGCTGACCATTCTTCCTTGCCAGCTCTTTATCCTTTCCAGACAGCACTTTCTTATGCTCCTCCTTCAGAGTCTCCAGCTTACCATTATAGTCCTCGGCAATCTTCTTCAGCTTCTCAGCAGATTGGGGAGCGGCCTCGGCATACATGACGTTCATATGCGCATCATAGAAGCGGCATCCTGGTCCAAACCTTTCCTCTTGATCGCTGCTTCCATCCCCTCCATATGAAGAGATTCAGCCCGGTGGACAGAAAGGGACGACCCCCCTTTAAAATAGTTCCTATGAAGAAAGCAAGGGGCAGATGGTACTGGTCCTGAGAGTCGTCCTGGGTCAGGTCAACATTGCCCGGGAAGGCTTCCTAGGGATCAGAGCCTCGGGATCAGCCGAGGAGGTAGGGGAGGAATGCTGATTAGCAAAGAAAAAAGTGATTAGAAAAATTATAAAACGAGGATTAACTTATGAATCCTAAAACAACCAGCTAGTACCAAGAAGAATCATAGCCTCCTCGGTGGATTCACACACTGCCAGCTCCTTGCAGCTTATAAATCGAGACTCCAAGTGGGCTCCCCCTCGGAATTAACTAATGGCCTCCTAGATCAATCCACCTTCTGGATAGGGGAGAAGTCTTAAACAAAGCTGACCAGCTTCAGGTAACTGGCTCGATCATCGGCGTCCAGATCCCCTAAGCGGGTCATAAATTGGTCGGTGCCATACTTAAAATGGTCACGAGACCACTAGAACCTAAACTTGCGCTTTAACCCAATTGTTGTAAGCCAGCGTAGCACCCACGAATACATCGACCACGGTGTGGACGTCACTACAGTCCGTAGAAAAGAGGGACTCTGTCTCAAGCACGTCGTTGGTCACCCAATCTTCTACTGGGATTTCCAGCTCGATAGAGGGAGTCGTGGAAGAGGAAACTGAGGTAAAGGTAAGCGTTGTTTCGTCAACCAGTTCGACCATAATCACCTGAAAAGTAGAGGAAATAAGTGAATTCAACGATAAGTCAAATCCACCTTCCATCACTAATCAAGTGAAAGGGCGTAAACTGGCCTGAGAACAAAGTCCTCGGCCCATGCCCTTACTCGAAGAGCAAACATGTGCCCTCCCGGCGAGGTCACAAACCTTCATAACTCAAAAGTCTGGTGCCCGAAACATCTTACGTAAATAAGGAACGAGGAACCTGCCAAACCCAGAATCTGGTTGAAGCTCCATCGGAAAACTCATCGAGCTTCAACAGAAAACTCATACAGTTTCCCAAAAATAAAGAGCTTCAACTAAAATCTGGATTACATCAGGCCCAGAATTCTATTTACGATAGAATTAACGATGGAATAGAGCTAAATCCTCATCGACGACGGTGGAAATTTCGGCCTCCCTGCCGTGTACCACCAACACCTCACCAAAAACCTCTACCTATCACCCCCAAGCTATCCTAACCACATGTATTTCTAAGAAAAACAATGGAAATATAATAAAACAATGATGATCAGGGTTCAAACATGGAATGGTTGGAAAAGTCCTTAAAGGCTGAAGAAGATGGGGAGCTCACGATGGTGGAAACGGCGGAGAAGGAAACTGCAACTGGAAGCTAAAGGATGAAGAGAGAGTGTAAAATTTCAAATCAAAGAGGGTCTCATGATTTATAAGCATGGAGACCGTCACATGACTGATATGCCTGGCTCGGGATGGGAAAATTCATCATTAAACCCTCTCGGCCAGCCATCATGACACATTTAATGCAGCACAAGGCTCAAGGCCAACACACACACGCTACCTCTCCACATCATGGGCCAAACTCTCCATATTCCCGTACACCAAACACGAAGCCACCACGTCTCATTTCACCCATCAGAGATAACCTCTCCCTGTCACTCACACAAGTTGACCTTAAGTCATTACTCCCACGCTCGGAAGCAATGACTCAAGGGGCTTCTGTTCTAGACTAGCCCAATTATCAGAATTGGCCCAATCCATTTGTAAGCATGAAAACGACCCAATAAGCATTGGCCCACTTACTCAAAACGACGCAGATCACACGTCCTCTCTCGCTCGTCTATCGAGCACGTGAACGATGTCCTCCCCCATAATGGAACCATCCGAGCACGTTAACTCTCTTGTCCTCGCCAACAGCTAGCGCAGCCTGCCCAGATTCATGAGGACTTGTTCAACTATCTCCTATATTTTGAGCACTGGAAATGCGCCCAGCCCAAAGTATAGCTTGACTAAGTCACACACCAAAGAGAACACTATAAATAACCCTCTCATACTTTCTGTTGTACCTTTGTTCTCTTCCTTACTTTGGCCTCGAAGTGCCT
Organism: Vicia villosa; assembly: GCF_029867415.1. Taxonomy (NCBI): domain Eukaryota; kingdom Viridiplantae; phylum Streptophyta; class Magnoliopsida; order Fabales; family Fabaceae; genus Vicia; species Vicia villosa. Next base: position 60,533,669 of record NC_081185.1, on the reverse strand, counting down.
TGTAGGTACAACCCACTTTTTTCTCTCAACCATCTCCGGAGATCATGTTGTTGTTGCTGGCCATCTATTTTGACTCAACACGAACACCTTTGTCCTGATTTTTAGCTCGTTCTATGTTCAGACCATCCATATGAGTTAGGTTAAGTCTTTCTTTTAAATGGTGCCTTCTTTAAAACCTGGGAACATCGACATACAAATTTCTTCTATCAATGAAGATATTTTCCAACTTTGTAGCGAGCAACCTTCATCCTTTACGTTAAAAAACTTATAAAACCATATCTCTTACCTATGACATCTCTCTTTGAAAGTATAAAAACTTTGTCGATTTATCCATAATTTTGAAATGTTTCATACATATCACGAGCTCCATAATCGTCTGGGAATGATGAAAAGAAGAATGAATAACTTCTCCTATTGTGATCTACCTCTTGCCCTTGTTTGCCTTTGGTAACCACCTTCATTTGATGATCGACTTCCAATCTGGGTTCCTTAAATTAACAGAAGAAGTCGCCATGCTAAGGAGAACTTGGATCCAAAGAGAAGAAGTTTCAAAGGATGCTAGAGAGAATAAGGAACTTCTATCTATCTTCATTTTTTAATATAATGTATAACTCAACTAATTCATATACTAATTAATTTACCCCATTCACCTATTTTTGAAGGGAAAAAGAAATTCAAAAATGCAGCGGAAAATAAAATTTTTACTTTAGTTGATACCTACAAATGATGCATGATTAGTGATAAAGTGATTACATATTGTGGTGATTAACAATTTGATGCAAATCCGGATGAATGATCACGAGCGTTGAATAAGAATAACACATATACTTAGTCCACACGAACAGAGTGCCTTCAATCTTAGTGCTAGCTTCTACAAATGAAGACTTTAAGTGAGAGAGAAAGAGAGAAATTATGGCCAGGGTTTCACAAACTAAATTTTATCAAGTGAGAAAGCTTATGCACAAGGGTTGTATTTATAGAACCACTTGTATGGGCTGCAAGCTAAAAACTCCAACTTAGGTGCACCATGTAATAATAATAATAATAACTATTATTATTATATTATATTATATGATACTCCATATTTCACTTAAGTATATTTTACCTTACGGTGTTCCATAATTCTCTCAAGTACATTATACCTTACAATGTTCTTTATTTATCCTATCTCTCGTCAATCTATCCTTATGTGTGTGATCCTATAGGTTCTCATGACGTTAACAATTATATTAAATCATACATTTAATATAATAAACAAAGAGTGGTATCTAGCAATACATCATTGCTACCCAAGTCACTAAAATGTCATGTGATCTGACAAAATCTTTTCGTGGTAATTTTATTGTGTACAATCACCTTTTTGCCCTCATGTCTATATTGAACACAAGGCATAGACCTTGTCACCCTTGTCCAGTTCAATATTGGGCCTTTAGACATTTATCTTATTATGCAGGATGTGCAAATTCCATCTAGATAACTTATGTTCCTCAACATGCATTGTGGAGTACACAATAAATGTCTTTATGGTCATCCATTTACGGACAATGTGTGACCAACAATAAAGTACTCGACTCCATATCTAGGGTCCATAATGGTTTCGGGTCGAAGGGAGGTATACACCAGTATCACTATGAGAATAACTTATGACACTTTTCATAACATTCTATGTAGTATTCTCACAGTGGGTCAATCCGGTATAAATATTACTCCTAATATCAATACCTATGTTAAGACTTGGTAACTCTTTATCTATGATCCATGAGATGTGATCCTCATTCTATCCACATAATAATCTCAATGCTTTAATGTTATTTCACTTCACAATAAAGCTCAATTACATATACTTTAAGAATAGTGTCCTTATGTTTAATGAGATCTCATGATTAAGTCACACTTAACATTTCATTACACAGTCTAGCTGTTCTAGGAATTTTATTATTTTAGAAAAACAACCATAATAAAGAAATGCCTTTTATTATTAATAAATAATTCGATACAAATACCAAAAGTATTAGCCTCTAGGGCTTACACCAACATTTTTAACTTAGTAATTAGACTTTATTAATCAACTTAAGTTAACAATTTTGTTTTAAAATTTTAAGTTTAAATTTAAGTAAAATTATTAAGCTTATAATTCATACCATTAATTCATGGGAAAGAGTGATTGAACGGAGATTAAGAAAAGAGACGTAAGTCACCAAGAATTAGTTTGATTTTATCCCTAGAATGTCAACCTTGAAAAATATCTATCTATTACGACATGTGGTGGAGCAGTATCGGATGAAACAACAAGACTTGCACTTAATTTTTATTGACTTGGAGAAGTAGTATGCTAGACTTCCTAGAGAGATTTTATGGGGTAAGATTGCATATATATATATATATATATATATATATATATATATATATATATATATATATATATATGAGATATCCAAAATATGTATGAAGAGGTATCGACTAGTGTGCAGACACAAGGTGGAGAGACAAACGATTTTCCCATTACAATATGTTTGCATAAAGGTTCAACCCTAAGCCCCTACTTTTCATCTTAATTTTGGATATACTCACGGAATACATACAAGAGCTAGCATCAAGATACAGGCTCTTTACAACTGATATAGTCCTACTTGGAGAGTCGAAAGAGGATTTAAATGAGAGGTTACAGACTTGAAGAAAAGCTTTAGAAACACGTGTTTTTCTCCTAAGAAGAAGTAATATGGAATATATGAAATCTAAGTTCAACAAAAGAATAAGTGTTTCTAAGATAGAGGTGAAAGTTGGGGATCATATCATCCTTTAAGTCACACATTTTAAATATCATGGGTCCGTAATATAAAACCATGGAAAAATAGAAGGGGATGTAAACTGTAATGCCCCGATTTAAATTTCTAATTATTTTAATTAGATTTATATAATGATGAGTGATATTTACTGATTTATGTGTTTTAGGATACCCTTCGGTGTAGGGTGTTGGCCTTAAAAATTATTGATGGAGGCATTTGGGGGTGAGTGATAAAAAGGGAAGAACATGAGGGATCTAGAAAGAATACTAATTTTCAAATTTAATTAAAATTAGGGGTTAATTATTTAGTAGTTAGGATTAATAATGATAATATTAGTGTTGATAGTAAAATAAATATTTAATTGATAATTGAGTTAAATATTTAATTAGGATTAGTATATATATATATATATATATATATATATATATATATATAAGAGAGAGAGAGAGAGAGAGAGAGAGAGAGGAAAATAGAGAATTGGGATAGAAAGGAGAATCAGAGAGGAGAGAAAAGGAAATGAAGGCTAGGGCAAGGGAGAACTCCATTGGAGAAGAGAGAAGCTTTTGTTAGGAATCACCAGGTAAGGGTGGGGTTTCAACTCTCTAAGGGTTTGTATAATGTTAGGTATGTGGGGTTGATTTTCATTGTTGTATGATTTTGTTATTGAGATTGCTTGATGAGTATGTGAACCTAATAGTTGAATTGTTGACATAAGTGTGTATGATTTCATAAATTGGTTGTGTAAAGTGTGTAGGAATGTTATATGATATGTGTATCTAAATGTTGTAATTTCAAAATATGTTTTTTGGATAGAATTTGGGAGCTTTGGGGTTGAAAAAGAATGACTTTGTATTATGAAAAATAGCAGAAAAATAATTTTGGTTCAGTGGTATTGTACCCCAAAATTTGCCCTCACATATTTGAAAATGTCTTTTTATTTTATATAAGTGACATATCACAGTTGGTAAGGATTTGAATGCAAGAGGTACAAGAGCGAGAGGTCATGTGCTCGAATCCCGCTTCTAACATTTTTTCTTGTTACTTTGTTTCTAACTATAGTTTTAATTTTATTTTTATTTATATTTAAAAATCACAAAAAATTTATTTATCATCATTTTAACTTTAATTTTCGTATTAACTAAATAGGTATTTTTTAAAATAATCAATTTTCACTTTTTATGCATTTTTAGTCAAAAAAATCACCAAAAAATCATAAAATATTCAAAAAAAAAAACCAAAAAAGGAAGTTTTTAATCTTATTTGTCCTATTTTTAGCACTTTTTATAACTTAGGGAACAAGTTAATCTTATTAAATTAGTTTGATTTAATTTTTTATTAGAATTAAAACAAATTGATCTCTGGGCTTTGATTTGGTCCATAGTTTTATTATAATTATTTTTCTTCTAACCTAATTCATTATTATAAATAGGTCTCACTTCCACATTCACAAAGGACTAAGAATTAACCCTTTTTCACAAACTAATAATTACCAATTTTTCAATTCATTCTCTCACAACTAAACTCTTATTTTATTTAACCGGTTGGAAGATCAAAAGGAACAAGAAGATTTTATTTTCTTTCAAAAGAAAAACGGATCCACGACGCCATCCTCTCCTAATTATCCTTCCTAGGCACGGTGATAAATTTTCCAGCCTATCAGCCGAATTCTGAAACTAGTGTTTTGATTTGCTCCGAATTTTTTCCTGAAGTTCAGAAAAAAATCGCGGAACAATACACCTTTAGAATAAAATTTCGACCCTCAAAATCGCAAATTCCTCTTTTTTTCTATTTTATTTTATTTAATTACTATTTTCATATTTTTTTTTTAAAATCTCAGAAAATTTGTAGGTTCGTGATTTTATTTTATTTGATTTATAATCAGGTTTTTATATTTTTTTGAGTTTATTTTAATCACTTTTCTATTTTTCCATTTGTTTTCTTAACTGGAATATTGCAGTGGTTTATCAACAAATTTCCTATGGATTGGCCAAGTCGATGGAGCTTTACCCCTTGACCTCAAGGGGTACCCCAATTGCTTTTTTGGCCAAAAACCTTTTGGCATTTGGCCAAATCAAGGTTATTCGTAATTTTGGCCATAATTTAATTTTCTAAACCCCATTTCTTTTATTGTATTATTATTATTATTATTATTATTATTATTATTATTATTATTATTACTAATATTCTTATTCTTATTATTATCCTTTTTTTTCCAAGTACTTCCTTCGTCCAGAGGGGAGCAAGTGTAAATCTTATTTCTCATTTCTTACACTTATTTGTTCACTACATTGCCTTTTCTAATCACTTGCCACTTCCCCTTGATAGCCTTGGTAAAATCTCAATTTTCCCCCTAATAGCCATAAACCCTACTTTAGGTAAACCTTAAAATCAACAAAAATATAGTGATTAGGTTTTATTAATTTAACTTTGATTTAATTTTAGGTTTATAATTAACTTAGTAATTAGGTTTCATTAATTTAACTTTTGATTTAATTTTAGGTTTACTAGATTCTGACCCGCGCGATGCGCGAACATTAAAATATTTTAAAAAAAAATATAAAAAAATATATTTATATAAAATAATGTATTATTTGATTAGTACACAATGCATTTGAAAAATATTGGCGAAAAGATTTTTTTTAGTTTAAAAAATTATAGTGAAAGAAAAAGAATGTATAAAAAAAAAGACATCGTTAATCTCAATTCTAAGAGCATCATCACATGAGAAAAACGGTGAATGGGGTTTAAATTATTCCCACGAACAAAACTTCAAAATTCTTTCTATATAATGGAATTGATTAAAAAAAATAGCATCTCATGAGAATGGCGGCAACAAAAGTGAGACGATGATGATGAATAAGATTAAAATTTCCCTACATAGTAGAATCAAAGAGCAACATCACATGAGAAGGACAAACACCCAGTGAGACGGTGATGACGAAAGGAGTTGTTGCCAATTGAACCAACATTGATAGTCAAAAAACATGGTAGACTGATACATTGTAACATTGATAGCGAAGGCATATACATGGTTGAAACAATGACTCCTAATGACTCTTTGACAATGACCCAAGACCAATGATACTGATGAATTTCAAGATAAGTTGCTTCAAACACTTACCACTACTCTACCACTTCAAAATTTATTTTTTCATATCAAAGCAATATTTTTACGGTAAAGGAATTAAGAAAAAAATTCTTATGGAATGATTAGAAAAAGATAGGTTGGACATAAATATACAAAGACAATTTATTTAAAAAATTAATTTTATAACGCTTAATGTTTTGGGTATATAAAAGTTTATATTCAAATAAATTTAATTTAAAACCAATTAATTCTCTTAAATACATAAAGGCAGTTATTAAGAAAATTAATTCATGACATTTACTAATATTTTTGGATATACAAAAGTTTATATTCAAATAAATTTAATTTATAACAAATTAATTATATAAAAGAGTAACGGGTTCGGAGATATAACTAATAGATGCTTCAAATAAATATATATATATATTTATTTAGAAATATGTTTCATAATATGTGCCTAAAAGTTATAGAAAATATATATGACATTATGAAAATTTGTAGATAATTGCTGCCAAATCAATGATTTCTTAACATGGCAGATATTAGATTATAATATAAATAATATCTTGACATGTCAAATATTAGATTATATGGTAAATAATATCGCTATTTGTTTTAATACAGATAATAATAATAGATTATATTGGCTCATATAATGTGCGAATAATTGATGGTAAGTTGAGGAATTAAACCAAAATTTTGTGTAGACCTTAATGTAGTAAATTTAAAAAACTCATTACTTAAAATTTAAAATATATTTAATCTTAATTATTATTTTAATTGATTTTATTGTTATTATTATATTTAATCTTAATGTAGGGTTAAATTAGTAAAATTAAAATTAGGATGTAGGGTCATATTGGTAAAATTAGAATTAGGGTTTGCTGTTAGATTTGCTATCAGGTTGACATGTGGCTAGGGTTGCCATCATGACAACCTTCCATTTATATATATTAAGATAATTAACATAGTAATTACTCCCTCCGTTTTTTATTATAAGTCGTTTGGAAAAAAAAATTGTATTAATTATAAGTCGCTTTACAATTCCAATGAATAATTAATGCTATTTTTCCCATTATATCCTTAAATATTTATTATTCTCTTTCCTTTCAATTATATAAATTTATTTTCCACATGTCATTAATGAAGGATAATTTTGTAAAAACCTTCTTAATTTCTCATTTTCATACAACAATTATTATTTTTCTTAATCTGTGTGAAAAGTCTAAAACGACTTATAATAAAAAACGGAGGAAGTAGGTTTTACTAATTTAACTTTGATTCAATTTTAGATTCATAATTAACTTAGTAATTAGGTTTTATTAATTTAAATTTGATTTAAGTTTTGGTTTATAATTAATTCAGTAACAACCTTTAGACTTAGGTTTTTTATTTCACCTATTTCCAAACATCAATTTTTTTCCAATTCTCGATCTTTTTCTTTCTCATCTTAAACTCCAATGATTGTCGCATGTGTGTTTACTTTCTGTTTTTATTTAAATTCTAGAAAGTGTATAGTTCGCAAGGTTTCTTGATGTAATAGTAATTAGGGCCATTACTTTTCCGCTTTTACTTTTCTGCATCCCCCGTTTTGGTTATGTAATCCCCCTCCCCGAAGCCTTGTAATAGTGTAGGACTTTATTTTTTCTGCTTTTATTTTCTGCATTATATAACTGTTTAGATGTATGCTAATAGGATTATATGGCAAGATAAAATCAAACTAGAATAACCCTAATTTTTAGGATTAAATAAATCAACCAATTTTGTTCACACACTCACCTATAGGGTAATCCTCTCTTATGTTTCCTTTCGACGAATAATAGTCAAGTACCTCGAGCGTAGGGATGCCTTAGCAAATGTCCATCCGATTTAAATCATCATAGTCCCTCCGATTTAAAGATCATAGTCCCTTCGATGTTGCCTACGATATAAATGATCTTGTCCCTCGATTAAATGATGATAGTCCCTTCAAATGCTAAGGTATCCTTACTTGTTGTCTTTTATGACTATTCACATCCAATACATAGGACTTCCTATCCTCTTTATGGTATGGATAGCCCCTATGACTATTCGATGACTTTTCGATGCCCCTTTACATCCAATGAAAGGACTTCCCACTAACTAATGGTGTGGATAGTCTATTTCCCTTAAACGAAAGTCTTTAAGAACAAGATAGACCTTACAACTTAGGGTAAGTAACTCTTAACTGCTTGCTCACAACAAACTCAAAACATTCAAAAATGCTTTTCACACCTCGCATTTCAAAATGCTTTCAAAGACTACACTCTGTATACATTCATACGAGAGTCATTACAAAGTTAAATTTCTTTTACAAACTGTTTTTTAAACACACATTACACTTTCAAACATTTCAAACAAACAAAAGTGAGCTAATAAATTAAGAGCCCATGGTTACAAAGGGTGCTTACACCTTCCCTTTGTATAACCTATCCCCCTAACTCAAAATCTTTAAAAAGGTTTTTCCTGTTCTTCTTTCCTTTCCTAATTGGATAAAATAAAAGTCGGTGGCGACTCTTGCTATCCGCACATTTTAAAAGGTCAATTCTCCCACCGTATTACAAGTGGTAATTGGCTACTTGATGAGGTAACTGGTTACCTCACAAAAAATGAGAAAATTGGGGTTTCTGGACAGGTTACAGTGAAGTAACCGGTTGCTTGAATGAAGTAAACGATTACTTGAGAGCAAAAATGTGAAAAATGATTTTCTGAATTAAAGTAACTAGTTACTCGAAAGGAAGTAACCGGTTACCACTGTGTTGACTGAATTTTTATAAAACTTTGAAAATTCATAACTTTTGACTCGGGTGTCCGTTTGAAGCGGCGTTTGAACATGTGGAAAGATAATACAATGTAATTTCTTTTAAAAATGGTCTCAAGTTTTTGGAAATAAATTTAATTGATGTGTTAAAAAGTTTTGTGTTGTCAGTGTATGTAGTAGTATGATGTCGGTGTTTGCATCATCGTAAAACTTTGAAAACTTGTAACTTTTGACTCAGGTGTCCATTTGACACATCGTTTGAATCTACAGAAAGTTAAAAATATTCTCTTTAATATGATAATAATTTTGATAGCACTAAATGATTATTTTTCTGTTGGAGACTTATGCCTTGTTTGTCAGTATGGTAAGAAATGTGATTAATGTTATTGTGATTGAAGTGATGATATCGTTTGAATGAAGAATGGATAAATTGCATAATATATTGCAAGATGATGTTGTTGTTGTTGTCTTGTAATGGAAAAACTTTGAGGGCTTATGCTTTGTAATTGCATAATTATGAAGTTGCATGTTGGTGTTGCATGCATACATTGTTGAGGGCTTATACCCTGTTGTTGGCCTGGATTAGAAATTGGTTGAGGGCTTATACCCTGTTGTTACCCTATTTAGCTTTATGGAGAAGGCTTATGGACTATTGATACCAAATGCATTGAGTCGTTTTTATAGAGTCTCATTGCATTGCATTGCATTAGTGTTGTTATTTTGATGAATATGTTGCGTGATTGATGTGTGAATCTCTAATGATTGTCTGGAATGGCGTGGGTGTGTGTGATACTGAATGTATGACTATGCATGATCATATTTCTATATGCCTATTATTATGAATTCCTTTATATTGTTGTGATATATCATCCCTTCTGTTTGAATGTTGCCTCTACGTGGGTAACGTGCAAGTAATCCGGATTAGTTCGCTAGAGAAATAGCTTGGAAGATGTTACTCTTGGTCTTTACTTTAGTGTGGCATCGTTGCTCTGATACGTAACACCTGGGGGGAATGAACGCTTAATTGTTCTTTTATTGGATGAATTGTTTGGAGTCGTAGGAACTCCTTATTGCTTGAATAATTATCGTTTGTTTGTTGTATACAAATGAATTTATTATTAACTATGATTTTCCGCTGCCTAATAAAAGTAATATTAAGGATTATAAAGTTTGTATTGATTCTTCTGAAACTGTGTTACGTATATAAATGAGCAGGTTTGATTTGTTTTAAAAGTGTAACATCCTAATTGTTGTGTTTAAATAAAGTGCGACAATTTTACTCTAATTTCTTATTAATATTCGACGAGGAATTAGGGTGTTACATAAACCATCGAATTCAAGTTGGATGGCAAAAATGGAGAAGGGATTCAAATATATTATGTGTCGCAAATGTACCACTCAAATGCAAGGGAAAATTGTATCCGACAGTGGTATGATCTGCAATGTTGTACGATACATAATGTTATATGGTTAAGAATCTACACGAGAATAAAATAAGTGAAGCAGAGATGAGGTTGTTATGGGGGATGTATGGTAAGACTCGACATGATAATATTAGAAATGAAAATATTAGAGAGAGAGAGAGGGTGTGTGTGTGTGTTAGGGTAACACCTACTATAGAGAAGATGAGGGAAATAGATTTAGGTGGTGTGAGCAAGTAGACAGAAGACTTGTAAATTAAGTGATAAGGATAATATACCAGATGGAAAGAAGTAAAACAATTACAGAAAGAGAAAAACCTAAAAAGACTATAAGAGAAGTTATTAAGAAATATTTCGAGATTAACGATTTATCCTTGTAGTTGATCCCACTTAGTGGGATAAGGCTTGGTTATTGTTAATATTATCTTAAGACAAAGTTCTAGATGAATACTACTTTATTTCCAAAAGAAATCATGTCTTTTAGTCTCATGTGCTATAGAAAAATTATACTAAAAATTCATATTTGAAAAGTATTTTGTGCCAGCCAAAGACTTGGATCCCACTGTTTTGTGTCAGACAAAGGCTCAGGACCTACCACTTCGTCCCGGCCAAAGGCCCTATAACATGAGGCCCATTATCCAACCTTCCCCATCAAAATCAAGATAAAAATACCTTGGTAAAGGATTTTTGAAGTAAACAATCTCTAACCTCCACTTTCACAACCACTATCTTAAAACCTAAACTAACTTGGGTGTTAGAGTTCTAACCATGCAGCTGACCCCTTAGCTCCACCGTATCAGAGATAGCCAACACCAATTAATGGCATCACATAAAGGCTAATACCGTTGGTTCAAGAAGAACCATGATTGAAACTTTCTATCCAATATTCCTTCATGTCGTACTTCCTTGGAAGCTTCGTTGCATCGTAGTTTCCGCTACCATCACTATTTCTGGTTCCATAATGGAACAGTAGTGCCATTTATGGGAATCGGCTTTCGATTCCTATGATTTCCATGATTCCATGTTCGATCCACAGATCTGAGCTCTGAAGAAGTTACGACGAAGAAATCGAAGTCTCACGATGCCAAAATTTCATATATGCGTCATTTGGATCCACCAAACTCCAATATGGCGCCAAATAGGAAGTTTCCTCGATTCCGAGCCAGCACAAAATAACACCAACAAACACATTGGAGCGAGATCAGGTCTAGGGACATCCCGGTCAATTGGGGCCTTCAGCCTTAAACACTTAGGAAAGTTGGTTGATGGGCACCTTTAGATCCAGATTAAAATTTGGAAATTCGAGGTCGGTCGAGTTTCATGTCACCCTCAACCGAACGACATTATGGATCTGACCCGTCAAGTATGCCTTGGTTCAGGTCTCACCAAATCTGAGGCAAAGTTCAGCCCGGACCCGGGTAAATTTAGAAGGAATCACCTCCAAGAGGTGTGGCAGGTCCAACCCCACCCCGGACGACCAATGTCGAGTATCTCATCATCGTAAAAGCCTCAAATCAGGTATCTTATGTGAATTCAAGACTCTACATGTTTTAGTTTTAATGAAGACAAAGTTTAACATCAAGTGCTCATATCAAAAAGTGTGGAGAAAAGCCTCTAAATGCACATCACCAACTATAGGAATCAAGGCACTCATTCATGGAAGCTTGCATAATGATATCTAAGACTCTTGCCAAAGGACTTAGCATAGATTGTGTTCACTAAAGGTAGAAGAATGCAAAAATATGATAAGTATAATGCTCAAAAAATTCAAACACATGCATACCAAAAGACACACAACTAAACCTTCCACATATACATTCATATATAATAAATTTCAGCTTTTTCCCAGTGTAAGCGGTTACGCTCTTGAAATTTCCTTTTCTTTGCTACTGGAACTGAGTTTTGAAAAGCTGTAATCGATTACGTAACCGATTACAGGCCCGTTTTTTCAAATTTTTTGAGTAACGTTACAGTGTAACCAGTTACACCAATTCTCGCAACCAATTATATTGAACCAGTGGCATTTTTTTAGCATTTCAAAAGAGCCAAACGACCATACTCATTCACCCTTTGACCATTGCACCATATCATGATTCTATACTGTTTTAGAAGGGTGTTAAGATGTTATAAATACCCTCACTTTCATATTTCATATTCACCTCTTCCATTTGCAATTATATACACTTACTCTCTCAATTTTCATTCTAAGTGCTCATTGACATTCAAACTTTCACATTGATTTTCTTTGTATTAGTGTGTCATACAAGTTCAGAAAAAACACATATCATAAATCATAAACATTGAGTACTATACTATCATATTAACTACTCTTTTGGAACAGAAGATCTTTCTTATAGATTGATACATATTCATATACTTTCTTACTTAAACAAATATTCAGATTTGTTGATTATTATTGACTTGCTATCCAGGATTGTTGGAAGCAAGGGTTGATTGATTAAAGAGAGGATTGTTCTCTTAATCATTTGGTTTAATCAAGGAGAGGATTGTTCTCTTGATCATTTGTTAGTCAATCACAAGTGGAATGTTCTTGTGGATTGCATAGGCTTTTGTAAGTTGCTTACACTAGTAAAATCTCTTTCGTGTTTGAAAGGGGACTGGAGTACTCTCGGACTGTGAGGGGAACCAGGATATATCGCCGTGTCATCTATTTTTCTGTATTTAATCTTTCCATAACCTCACCATAAACTAGAAAAATAATCCACATATCACCAAAAACCGATAAAAATTTTAAAGAACCTATTTCACCCCCCTTCTAAGGCACACTTCCTACTTACAATTGGCATCAGAGCAGGTTATAGGTAACCTGTTCTTAAAAGATCCAGATGGCTTCTGCAAATCAAAATGCAGTTATTAGAGACAGTGGTAGCAACAACAGACCTCCATTGTTCTGTGGACAATACTTCGACTTTTGGAAAATTTGGATGAAGGCTCACTTAGAAGCACAAGGAGAAGAAGTATGGGAGCTGTCATAAATGGTCCTTTTGTTCCTACAACTGTTGTCGATGGCGTTGGATCGGATTTACCTAAAGTCTCATGTAATGACGATGACAAGAAAAGAGTTTTTGCTGACAAAAAGGCTATCAATCTTCTTCAAGGTGCACTTAGCATGGATGAATTCTTCCGTGTTTCGGCATGTACAACGGCTAAAGAAATATGGGACATGTTAGTAGAAACTCATGAAGGAACCGTTGAAGTTAAGAGATCTCGGTTAAATACATTGAGTCAAGAATACGAGTTCTTTAGAATGCAGCCCGGAGAATCCATTCTTGATTTACAAAAGAGATTTGTTCACTTAGTAAATCATTTAAGCGCTCTTGGAAATAAACTCTTTGTCGAGGAACAAAATCTTAAAGTCCTAAGATCCTTAACCAGAGAATGGCAACCAAAGGTAACGGCAATATTCGAGAAGAAGACTCTAACTAAAATGACTTCCACAAAATTGTTCAGAAAACTTCAAGAATACAAAACGGAACTCGGAAAACTTGAAAAGCATAAAAGTCTATAGACAAAATCCAAAGGCATCGCTTTGAAAGTAGATTCTATGTTTGATGATTCACTGGTGGAAGATGAAAATTTCATGCTCCTTGTTAAAAGACTTGGTAAGTTCTCTGGTAAAAATGATAAATCCTCTCATGTTAAAAGGATTATTTAAAATCCTCTTAGGAAAAAGGAGGCTTCCGCTTCTACACAAGATGTTACATGTTACGAATGTGATAAGCAAGATCATATAAAGTCCTAAACTCTCAAATAATGGTGGTGTCAAAGGAAAAAGGGAATTCAAGAATAAAAAGGCCTATGTTGCATGGGAAGATAATGATATAAGTTCATCATCCGGTTCGGATAGCGACGAAAGTAAAATCTAGCATTGATGGCTTCACACCATTTTGATGATGAGAACGATGAGGTTAGTAATGAATTTTCCATTTATGATAATGATGCACAAGGGACCATAAATGAACTACTGAATGAATGAAAAAAATTATATAGAACCATGTCAACACAAGAGAAACAAATCAAATCTCTTGAAGAGAAAATTGATACTATGCAAAAAAAAAATTGAGGTTGAAAAGAAACAATATGTTGATAAAGAAAAAAAATCTACATGTAATAATTGTGAATCACTTTCTTTCCAAATTGTCCAATTAAAGAGAGTCCTTGAAAGATATGAAAAAGGACAAATTGGTTTGGAGGTTGTCCTTAGTCAACAAAGATATTATAATGAAAGAAGTGGGCTTGGTTATTCAAAGTTATCAAAACCTAGTTCTAACAAAATTATTTTTGTTTAGGCTAGTGATCAAACATCCCAATAGAAAGTTAACAAGCCTAAAGTGATTCATCACCATCCTAAGAAAAGATTTCCTAAAAATAAACCTTATAGTCCTAGATATAGAAGTAATTTCGTTCCTACATGTTTTTATTGTGGTATAAGTGGCCATACACCTAATGCTTGCTATGTTAGAAACTTTATTGTGGAGAGTGGGCATTATGTGTGGGTAAAGAAAGGTACTAATCATGAAGGACCCAAAGCAATTTGGGTAACTAACAAAACTTAATTTGTTTTTTAGGTATGCTTGAAGACCACATCAAATCTATGGTATCTCGATAGTGGTTGCTCCAAGCATATGACTGGAGACATCAACAAATTTTCAAGTCTAAAGCTTAAGGCCAAGGGTTATGTCACTTATGGAGATAACAATAAAGGAAAGATTCTTGGCATAGGAAAAGTTGGTGCACCACCTTTCACATCCATTGAAGATGTTCTTTATGTTGAAGGACTAAAGAAAAATATTCTTAGTATTAGCCAACTTTGTGACAAAGGATTCAAGATCAAGTTCACTAAAGATGAATGCTTAATAGGAGACGAAGTCAGACATGAGGTTAAACTTAAAGGTAAAAGAATTAATAATATATTTATGATTTCTCTTGATGATTTATCTTTGAAGGTAAAATGTCTCATGGCGAACAACAATGACTCATGGCTTTGGCACAAAAGAATTGTTCATATTCATATGGAACATTTGAATAAATTGATCAAACATGATCTTGCCGTTGGATTTCCTAAGATAAAGTTTGTCAAAGATCGACTTTATGATGCATGTCAAAAAGGGAAACAAAAAAATCAACTTTCAAATCTAAGAATGATGTGTCCACTACAATTGTTACACATGGACTTATTCGGTCCATCAAGAACAAGAAGTCTCGGAGGTAATGTATATGCTTTAGTTATTGTTGACGATTTACCTAGATATACTTGGACATTTTTTTTAGTGCAGAAAAATGATGCATTCAAAGCGTTCAAGAAATATGCAAGGAAAATTCAAAATTAGAAATCACTAACAATTGTCTCCATAAGAAGTGATCATGGTGGAGAATTTCAAAATGCTTCTTTTGAAGAATTTTACGAAGAACATGGAATATCTCATAATTTCTCGGCACCAAGGACTCCTCAATAAAAAGGAGTAGTGGAAAGAAAGAATAGATCACTTGTGGAACTTGAAAGAAAAATGCTTAGCGATTCAAATCTTCCTAAATACTTTTGGGAGGATGTGGTAAGCACGACATGTTTTGTAAGTAATAGAGTTAATATTAGACCTATCTTAAAGAATACTCCATATGAACTATTCAAAGGAAGGAAACCAAACATTGCTTATTTTCACATCTTTGGATGCAAGTGTTTTGTCTTAAACAATGACAAAGACAATCTTGTTAAGTTTGATGAAAAATCCGATGAAGGTATTTTTCTTGGTTATTCACTTTCTAGTAAAGCTTTTAGAATATATAATTAAAGAACTTTAAAAATTGAAGAATCTGTCTGTAATACGGTGAACTGACTTTAAAGAAATGTCGCGGTAAGCAAGAGTCGCCACCGACTTTTATTTTATCCAATTGGAAAGGCAAAAAGAATAGGAAAGACCTTTGAAAGATTTTGAGTTTGGGGGGTAGGTTATATAAAGGGAAGGTGTAAGGCACCCTTTGTATCCATGGTTTTCCACGGGCTCTTAATTGCTTAGCTCACTTGTTTGTTTGAATTGTTTGAAAAGAGGGTGTGAATAGAAAAAGATTCGTTAAGGACTTTAGCTTGTAAATAAACGTAGCCTTGTTTTGAAAGTATTTGAAAAGAGAGGTGTGAAAAGCATTTGATTTTGATTTGAATGAAGCAAGCAATTAAGAACTACCTACCCTAAGTTCGTCTTTCTCGTTCTTTAAGTCTTTCGGGCAAAAGGGTCTATCCATACCATGAGAGGGCAGGAAGTCTTTCAATTGGATGTTTAAGGGTCATCGAGAATAATCGTTCGCCACAAGACTGTCCCTACCATAAAGAGGGCAGGTAGTCTAAGGGAAGGATATAATAGTCATTAAAATTTTTTAGGCATCATGCGAGGATACCTTAGCAATTGGGACAATCATCATGTTTCGAGGCAGCATCAAGGGACAAAATATTATATGATGATTTCAATCTTTAAAGGCAACCTTGCTTTAGGTATCCTCGGAATCGAGGGACTTTGACTATTTTAAGGCATTATCAATAAGGCAACAAGGCAACTAGAGGGATTACCCTAAAGGTGTGTGGGTGCACAATCACGTGGTTAACTTCGATTACATTTATCTTGTAAAGTTAGTGATTCTATGTTCAATTCATGGTTTATCACTCCCTAGGGTTACTAACCACGCAGTATAAAATACAGAAATTAAAGGCAGAATTTAAAAGTTCCTACGCTATTACAATAAACACCTGTTAATGCAGAAAAATAAAGGCGGAATTTAAAAGGCAGAAAATAAAAGGCCCTAATTACTATTACATCAAAATTGAATAGGCAACCTATACATCTTCTAATATTTAAATAACAAGATTAAATAAATAAATAAAAAATGAAGGCAGAATTAAATAAAGGCAAATTTTAAATGGTGGAAATTAAATAATTAAATAAATGTCATAATTAAATAAAGGCAAAAGTAAAGTAAGGCACGTGACAATCATAGAGTGTGAGATGAGAGGAGAAATTCGCAAATAAATTAAGTTAGAAAAATCAGGTTAACAAACCTAAACCTCTAAAAACCTAATGATATTAAATTAATTATTACAATAAAAACCCTAATCATAAACCTACAAGGTTTATTTAAGAAAATTTACTGTGACCTAAAAAGGTTTGTGAGGTTTGAAAATTGTGTTAATGGGCAACACATACCTGAGGCTATCTAGGGTTATCTATGGTTTTTGAAATTTGGAGGTAATTACTAAGCCTAATAAATCAGTGAATTAACTAAATAAATCTAATTAGCCTAAATTACCTAATTAAATTAAATTAGCCTCAGTCTAAAAATTAATTATTAGTTAAACCTAAAATTAAGTTAATTGATCTAAATTAAAAAAATTAAATTAGAATTATTATGAAACCCTAAATTAGAATTAAATTATTAGTAATTAAATTGTTTAGCCTAATTAAAATTTAAGAAAAGGTTATTCTAAATTAACTAATTAAATCCTAAAGTTAAACTAAATTAAATTCTAATTATGTCAATTTAATGGTTAATTGAAAAATAGTCAGGTTAATTACTCAAAAAAGAAAATAAAGAAACAACAAAACCTGGAAAAAAGGAGATTGGGGACGCCTGATTGAGTGCAGCGTCTCCTTGAGGGAGCATGGTGGTCCTGCGCTATACTGGCCTTTTGATCTGCATCAGAGTAGATCTAATGGTGGAAAGCGTAGGTGCATCGTAGGCCTGCATGGTCTAAACTCACTGGATTTATGACAAAGAATTCTTAAAAACAAATGTCTGAACCTGGAATCGAACCCAGGTCTTGGAAGGGGTGAGACTCATCTTCTTGCCATCCGTGCCATTAATTCATCTTGTTTAATATACAACAATCAATTAATAAATAAAAAAACAAATGGGAATTAAACATACATCAAAGTGGGGCCCTTATCCTTTGACCACCAATCAGCGTGAGGGAGAGAAAGTCTGAATTTTGACCAGCCAATGGTCATCATCCACGCTTGGAGAGAGAGGAACAAGCTTCAGCATCAACCAATTGGTACACCAGGATGCGCCACGCGTGTGGTCAAGTAGTCAAGGACTACTGTTCATCTTCTTCCTCCTTGAACGCTGCGGAATTTCCTGCGGATTTTGTAGCAATTCCTCACAGCCAAATATTCCATCTCTAAAACCTACAAAAAAGCACAGAAACCAACACGAAAACTACCTGAATATACTAAATCGAACATTGCGAATTCGATGGCATGGTTAGTTTTCCATAATAAGGTTTGTAAGTGTCAAAACGAAGCTTATGTTCTTGATGCCCTAATAATGGCAATCTCATACTCTTGCGTGTAAACTCATAAACTTCGTATCAGGACAACTTTAAAGAAAGAAATCTTACCAATGGTGTCACCCGCCTAGACTTGTTCTGGGCACGTTTGGGATCAAGTAAAGACGTGGTCCTGCCTCTGGAAGTGCCAGAAACACGACTGAATGCTTGAGAGAGGTTGAGATTTGCTAGGAAGAAAGATTTTCAGTTGCACCCTTTTGAACCAAAGTTCTCTCTTTGCAACCCTAGCTCCTGCCCTCTAAAAATTCGTCCTTGTGGTCTGAATACATTAGGTATATATAGAGGAGAAACTAGGTTAACAAATTTGGAACAAAATCAATGATTGAAGGTTTGAATCTTTGATTGAAGATTTGCCCTATATTTTCTATTTTTGTAATATATCTTGCAAGCTTCCAAACCAACAAAATTCCTTTGATTTCTCTGAATAATATGCTCCATATTTGATTAAAAAATAAACCCATATCAAATCCTATATGATTTCCATTATATCTTTCATTAAACTTTGAATTAGAGTGAATATAATTCAAAATAAAATAAATAAAAATAATAATAATGAAAGGATGGCGTGGTGGGCCTCTAATTATACCATGGACATGTTTAGGAACACCAACTTTGGCCCATTAGTTCAAAAATCCAACATTGGCCATTTTGTATTAAGTGCATTTTCCTCAATATCGCCCAACTTGTGCAAACCATAACTCATTCAATTTTTATCATATGGAGATGTTCTAGGACTTTTTGGAAAGCCTAAGATGTCCTCTAAAACCTCTTGTTGGTTTCATCTCAATTTAGTTTACCATGTTCAAGTTATGAGCTTTGAGAAAAAATGACTTTTTGCGATCCTTTAGAAAGACCTGTAATGTTTTGACTCATATCTCCCAAATGGTGCATTTCTAGCCTTGGCTTATGAGAGACAAATTTGTAGATAATTCAATTTCCTTCAAAATGAGCTTTGGATGGAAAATTTATGATGTTCTATGTGAAAGTTATGGATGGTCAAAGTTTGGGTTGACTTTCTCCTTAAAAACCCTAATTTAGAAACTTAGGTTTTTGTTGATTTCTGAACTTTCCTTGATGAGTCATGATCAATCCTTGATAAAATGATGAATGATACTTCCAAATGAGGATGTTGACCAAAAATTAGGAGTTTTGACTGTACTTTGACCACAGTTGACTTTTAGGTCAAACTAGTCGACTGTTGACCATTTGAACTTTTGACTGAGCAATCTTATGAATCAGTGCTTGCAACTTGGCATGAGGATCCTTTGAGGCATATGAGAGACCAAGGGTTCCATTTGAGGTCTTAGAACTTGATTTTACTTTTAAAAGATCAAAACCCTAGTTTGAGGGTTGTTGTTTAGGAGAGTGTACAGTCAGTCAAGTCTTGAGCTTCTGATATTCAAATGAGCTTGAGTATAAAAATGTGGTGGGAAAATTTTGGGGTATGACACTATGAATGTATCTTTTGATGAATCTAATCCCTCCAAGGAGGATATTATTTGTAATGATGATGATGAAGATATAGTAGTAATTCCTCAAGAAGATACTTCCAAGATAAATAATAAGAATCAAACGGAACCTCAAGGAGAAACTTCCAAAGTCAACAATGAGAATCAAGTAGAATCTATTCAAAAAGAATAAAATATCAATTATTTACCTAAGGAATGGAGAATTCATAGAGATTATCCAATTGATAAAGTCATTGGTGATATTAGTCAAGGCGTTACAACAAGACTAAATCTTCAAGACGCTTGCTTAAACATGGCGTTTCTCTCAAATTGAACCTTCCAAAGTTGATGAAGCCTTAGGAGACGACCAATGGATAATTGCTATGCAAGAAGAGTTAAAAAAATCGAAAGGAATCAAGTTTGGAAACTTGTTCCTAAACCAAGTAATAAACACATCATATGTACAAGATGGGTGTTTAAGAACAAGCTTTATGAGAATGGTATAATTGTTCGAAACAAAGAAAGGTTGGTGGCTCAAGGGTATAATCAAGAAGAAGGAATCGACTTTGAAGAAACTTTTGCTCCAGTTGCAAGGTTAGAAGTTATTCGTCTTTTACTTGCTTATGCTTTCTCTCTAAATTTTCAGCTTTTTCAAATGGACATCAAAAGGGCATTCTTGAATGGATACATAAATGAAGAAGTTTATGTCAAACAACCCAGGGGCTTTGAAGACTTCAAGAATCCCTCGCATGTATTCAAGTTGAAAAAGGCTCTCTATGGTTTAAAGCAAGCACCAAGGGCATGGTATGATCGTATTAGCAACTTTCTATGCGAAAAAGGTTTTGAAAAAGGTAAAGTTGGCAAGACTTTGTTTATAAAGGAAATTAAAAATTATACTTTGTTAGTTCAAGTCTACATTGACGACATCATATTCGGTTCAACAAATAAAGAATTATGTGAAGAATTTTCATCAATAATGCAAGGAGAATTTGAGATGGGTAAGATGAATTACTTTTTCGGATTACAAATCATGCAATTAAAGAATGACATCTTCATCAACCAATCCAAGTATTGTAAAGAATTACTGAAAAGATTTGACATGGATAATTGTAAAACAATGTCTACACCAATAGGATCCGGAACTTATGTGGATCAAGATGAATCCGGTGTTTCAATTGATATCACAAAATATTGAGGTATGATTGGTCGAAAGGTCAGAAGAAATATGGTGTCTAACCCACTCAAATTAAGGAAGAATCGAGCTCACCGAATTGGTCGAGAGGTCAGAAGAAATATGGTGGTTAATAAGAGCTAAATAAGTTGAGGCTACCGAATACACACCATGTTTAGAGTGACATCACCCCCCTTATTACGCTCTAGGGAGAGGGTGGCATCCCGAAGAGCTAGAAATAGGATAATAACCATACCTTGCTTATACTTGAAAATGGGTTTCTTCCACTTTAATCTCAAATTAAATTACCATCCACAAACACTCCAATAGACTGAAAAAGCAATGTTGATTATAGATATTAAAAAGCCTCAGAAATCTATCACAAAGAGGAATGGATCATACCCTATGGTCCTTCCAAAAGGAGGTAAGAATACCATATTCCACTAACTTACTGAGATTTTCCGCAAACCAAATAGAAGAATTCTCGACTTTAGAGCCAATGAGGGAGACGCAGTTCCACCAAATAGATGTGAGTCGCATATCGGCCGACCTACCCCCTCTCAAGAAGAGGTAATGGTTGGGATACCATATCTAGCTGCAAAAATGTCCTACTATAGATACAAATTCTCTCAAAAAAACTGCCACCTCCACTTAGCTAGAAGGAACAAATTTACCAAGCAAAGATCTAATAAGTGCTGTAATACGGTGAGAGAACTGACTTTTTTTAAAATGTCGCGGTAAGCAAGAGTCGCCACCGACTTTTATTTTATCCAATTTAGAAAGGCTAAAAGAACAGAAAAAGACCTTTAGAAAGACTTTGAGTTCAGGGGGTAAGTTATCCATGGGCTCTTAATTGCTTAGCTCACTTTTGTTTTTAAAATGTTTGAAGTGTAGTGTGTGAGTGTAGCATCTAGTATCAACCGGCTTCAGTCAGGAATCCAAAGCCAGCCATCTCGCTACTTCTTATAGGCCAAAGTCAAGTTCAACTAAGGTTCTAAGGGAGAATTAGTGCTTAATGACAACACGCGGTAGCCAAATGTCTCCTCGATCACTTTCAAGGGCCATCACAACAAACCAAAGCGTCACACTAACGGTGGCCACCAGATCAACCATAACGATACATGTCGTATAGTCTCCTTGGTCTATTGCCACATACCTAAGGTACACTAGATCCGGGTGTAGGATATTTCACACAAATGAATACCAAAACAATGCCCTTAAAAATAAAGCAATCAAATCAAACAAGTGAAAACAATTAAGTGAATCCTAAACTTTAAGGTAACCCCTCTTTTTATTTATTTATCCCCAGCAGAGTCGCCAGTTCTATAATACAGTGGGAGAACTGACTTTTTTAAAAATGTCGCGGTAAGCAAGAGTTGCCACCGACTTTTATTTTATCCAATTTATAAAGGCTAAAAGAACAGGAAAAAAAACCTTTAGAAAGACTTTGAGTTCAGGGGGTAAGTTATGCAAAGGGGAGGTATAAGCACCCTTTGCATCCATGGTTATCCATGGGCTCTTAATTGCTTAGCTCACTTTTGTTTTCAAAATGTTTGAAGTGTAGTGTGTGAATAAGAAAAGATTTGAACAAGAACTTTAGCTTGTAAATAAGAGTAGTCTTTTTGAATTGATTTGAAAGAAGTGGGAAAAGATATTTTTGAATTTGAAAAGAGCAAGCAATTAAAAGCAATTACCCTTAAGTTAAATTTTTATGTTCTTTAAGACTTTTGTTTGAAAGGCTGTCCGTACCATAAAGAGGGCAGGTAGTCCTTTCATTGGATTTGAAAAGGGTCATCGAGGCTTATCGTTCGCCATAAAACTGTCCCTACCATAAAGATGACAGGTAGTCTTTAGGGAAGGATATAATAGTCATTAAGGCATTAATGAGGATACCGTAGCATTCAAAGGGAAAATCATCATTTATCGTAGGCAACCTCGAGGGACAAGATCCTTTTTCGTTAAGGAAACATCGAAGGGACTTAGGATTTTTGATGATGATAATAAACTGAGGGCAACATTGCTAAGGCATCCTCGTATCCGAGGGACTTGACTATTTTATATCGAAGGAAGCATAAAGAAAGGTTACCATTAAAGGTGTGTGTGTGCCACAATCAAGTGACTTAGTTCGGATTTTTTATCTTATAAAATTAGTGATTCTATGTTCAATTCATGGTTTATCACTCCCTAGGATTACTAACCACGCAGTTAATTATAGAGAAAATAAGGCAAGAAAATAAAACCCTAATTAAGCTATTATATCCTGTGAGCAGTTACATAATATGGCAAAAATTTGCGGGAAAATTAAAAGAAATAATTAAGTAAACAATAACCCTGGCACACAGTTAAAATATCACAGCAATAATAATAAAGTAAATAAATAAAGGCAAGGTTATAAATAATAAGGCAATAAATAATAAGGATAAAATAAAAACAAAAATTATAAATAATAAGGTAGAAATAAAATCAAGGTTATAAAACAAAAGGTTAACAAAAAAACTTTCAAAAATTAGTGGCTAAAAGATTTATGGGTAAAAACCTAAACCTATGGTTAATGGGCAACATCTACAGAAATGTGATTTTTTAGGGTTAAGGGCGGAGGTTAGTGATAAAAACCTAGAATTACTAATTATTATTAAACCCTAAAATAAATATTAGCCTAAAATTATTGACCTGAAAACCCTAATTTGATTAACCTAAAATTATTTAACCTAAATTATTTAATTAAAATAATTAAATCCTAAATTAAAATATTTAATTATTAACCTAAAATCAATTACTAATTTATTATTAAAACTAAATTAATTTTCTAAAGTTAATTACTAAATAAATAAATAAATAAAAATAAACTATTTAATTAAAAACAAATTTTATTAAAAAAAGAAATTTGAAGTTATATAAAAAAAGCCAAAGAAAGGCTAAATTACAGTTTTGATCCCCCTATTTTGGCCAACTCATGAAATCAGTCCCCCTATTTATTTTTTAAACAGTTTTGGTCCCCCGTATACATTTTTCATTCAAAAAACACTGTTATGTACTATGTTTTAGATATGTAGCATACTTTTATTGATTTGGAATAAGAAATATTAATTATTGACGATGTTTTCTACCTTTAATCGTCTTCTCTCATCGTCGTCTTTTTCTCCCAGCTTGTTCGTTCATCTCTTTCATTCTCCAAAAAAAATGCTCTCTACGTTGTCTCTTGTTCAGAAAGTATCCCACGAATACAAAAAACTGAAAAAATCAACATTTTTTGGACGAAAAATGGACATGAGGGACCAAAATTGTTTAAAAAATAAATAGGGGGACTGATTTCGTGAATTGACCAAAATAGGGGGACCAAAACTCTAATTTAGCCAAAAAGAAAAGAAAATAAAAAGGCTAAAAAGTAAATAAAAAAGGTATAAAAACTAAAAAAACCTGGCGCTATGATCCAGTGTGGTAAGGCTAGGAGAGTCCATGGTGTGCCTGCAGATCCACGTGCATTGGATGAATGAGGGAGATAATCAGATGGCTGAGAGATCGAGAGCGCATGGTAAGCATGTGCTTCTTAACGCACTGGATCGATCTGAGTTTAAACATTCAGCGCGCGTTTTCCAACCAATGGGGGGTGACGCCTAGTCGTCTTCAACCTCCCAACCGTCGTATTAGCCCAGCATACCCTTTAGAGACGGTTTCCAATTGTTTCTATAGCCCTGTCAACACGAATACAACCAAAACACAACGAAAATTTTTCGCGAGGCCATATATGAGATTGTCCAGACCTTACAAACATAACCATGGCCTCAATTGGGTCCAATTTTACCTGTAATAAAAATCCCTAATCGAAGCTAGAAAACCCTAACAATGGTGATTTATGGCAAACGTGAACTAAAACGCAATTAAACATCCAGAAACACTCAAAGCATTACCACAAACCATAATATGGAATCAAATTACGCAATAGACGCATGAATTGTCATAATTGGCCAAGAAGAAAGTGACATACCGTGAGCTTATTGGAAGTAATTCTGAGGGTGTTGATATCGTGTAACGATCCAAACAGCTTCAGAATACTTCAAGGAATATTTCTGGATGTTTGGAATGGTTTGAGTGTTCCCCTATCTCCAAAATCGTGTTTCATTTTTTCTTGAGAATTTTGAAGCTTTTGTGGTGTTCTTGGCTGCAGATTCTCGTGTCTGAGGGTTTGGTTATGTTATGTACTTATAGGAGAAGAGTTTAGGTTAACAAAATTGAAGTGAATCTTGATGAATTAAAGATTGGGGTTTTGGAAAATTTGATTTGTGAAAACTTCTAAAATTGGCCAACTTTGATCTCAATCATGCCAATCTTGTTTGTCACGAAATTTATGTCAAATATATGCTATTTGATTATTGATTATGATTGGAATCAAAAGCCAAATAAAATCTTTGATTTTTTTGCTTGATTTATTTGAATTTAATCACTTTTAAATGAATAAAAAATTCATGATAAATAAAATAAATCCTATAAATTCGTGGAAATTGGATTGGATGTCTTAGATAACTTGGGGATTAAGATTGAATCAAAAAATATTGGGCCCATTTCCAAGAAAACTCATTTTGAATCATATTTGCTTCACATTTTCACTCAAATTTGTCCAACTTTGACAAGGCATATCTCCCTCAATGTTTAAGATATGGAAGAGTACTAGGACTTTTTGGAAAGCTCAAGATGTCCTCTACAAGCTACTTTGGAACCCTTTTTCCATTTGAGGATTTTATCTTGATGATATGGTCTTTGACAAAAAGCTGCTTTTGGTTGACTTTCAAAAAGGACCTATAATCTTTTGGACCATATCTCTTAAATGAAGCATTTTTGGCTTTGGCATTAGAGAGACAAAGTTGTAAAGAATTCGATTTCCTTCAAGATAGGGTTTGGTTGAGACATTATGATGTTCCATGTGAGAGTTATGGCTGGTCAAAGTTCAGTTGACTTTTAGGTTAAAAACCCTAATTTAGAAACTTTGAGTTTTGTTGATTTCTGAACTTTTCTTGATGAATCATGATCAACCCTTGATCAAATGATGAATGTTACTTCAAAATAAGGATGTTTACCAAAAATCAGGAATTTTGACTGTATCTTGACCATAGTTGACTTTTAGGTCAAACTAGTCGACTGTTGACTATCTGAGCAATTGACTGTGCAATCTTATGAATTAAATCTTGAATTTTGTCATAGAGATATTTTGAAACATAGGAAGTCATATGAAGTCCATTGGAGGTCCTGATTCATCCCTTTTTATCAAGAAATCCAAAACCCTAGTTAAGAAGCCTCTGATTAGGAGAGTGTGTATTCAGTCAAGTCTTGGGCCTTTGATATTCAAATGAGTTTGAGTATAAAATGTGGTGGGAAAATTTTGGGGTATGACAGATGCCCCTGTTCAATCTTCTTAAACCTGAGGATGTAGAATGATTTATATGTCAATCGGTATCTGAAGGTGGAAGAGGATTGAACACTAGAATACCTAGAAATTTGCGCTTGCCGATGTTGGAACTGGTGTCAAGGATGGGCTTAAAGATGCCATCTAATTATGAATTGTACGTTAGACTATCGAGTGTCTTATGTCTCTTTCTTTGGAGATTGATCGTGTCAGCATCGTTCATGATGACCGACTTGGATCTTCGAATGATGATCGTGTCAGTACTGTTCATAGTAACCGAATTAGGTCTTGGAATATTGACTTAAATTTTGATCATGTCAGTACCATTCGTAGTAACTGAAATAGATCTTTGAAGGGCGATCGTGTCTACACCGTTCGTGATGATAGAATTAGATCTTGGAATATTGATCGTGTCAGCACCGTTCGCAGTAACTGAATTAGATCTTGGAAGGATGATCGTGTCTACACCGTTCGTGATGATAGAATTATATCTTGGAATATTGATCGTGTCAGCACCGTTTGTAGTAGCTGAATTAGATCTTTGAAGGATGATCGTGTAGGGATATGTGATGAGTTTCTCAAAATAAATGAAAAACTTATATGTATGAGTTTATCATGAGACGCTATTTTCCATGTAGGGATATGTATGTGACATATGATGTATGGATATGTTTTATGTTATCCGGAGTGTATTAATGATTTTGATGTCTGATCTTTGCTTTGAAGGTGCTCAGCTGAGGATTTTTGATCTCTGCTTGGGGATGGAGTATCTTGTATTGGTGTAAGATGCATGAACCTTGCTGGGGAATGTCTTATGACCTGATGATCAACCTTTCCTTATGAGCCCTTTTGAGGACTGCTCTGTGGGGATATTTCCATGTTAGTGACTCTGCAGAGGATCCCTGAATGGCTCGGACATTATCCAATTGCCTTTCCTGTTTCTTATACACAAATATATATTTTGCAAAGCATCGATAAATATTAATCATGTTCAAATGCATATATTCATTCAAAATTATCATTGGACGTTTACGCATTTCAAAGAAGAAAAAGGGAGGAATTTTGAAATTGATTTGTATTAAAAAGGGGCCAAAATAGGCACGTTGGTACAAAGTGAAAACAAATAAAACAACTATGTGAAAATGATCCTATTAAGTTTCCATTCAACTATTGCCATTATGTCTTTGAGCATCTTCATCCCTTGCTTATTGAAGGAAAGTGGTTGAATTGATCGGTGCCTTTTGAACTTGACATTGGTAACAAAGCTAAATGATGAGCGATTTAAACGGGACATAATCGTACGCTTTAATCCCTAACTTTTGCCTAGGCCGCCCTTTCAGGTTTTCAGCCTACCGGGATACCCTTTTTTGCCCAAGCCTCCCTTTCGGGTTTTCGACTTGCCGAGTGTACACATTTTTCATATATTTTCCTTACTTTTGCCCGAACCTTTTCTATTCGTCAGGTTGCCCTTACTTTTGCCTAGGTATGTCAACCTAGCGGGTCTCGTTTATGCATAGTATATTTTTACTATGTCTGCATTCACAGGGTACGGGAAATCTTTGCCATCCATAGTAGTAAGTATCATAGCTCCGCCAGAGAAAATCTTCTTGATTACAAATGGTCCCTCGTATATGGGAGTCCATTTTCCCCTAGGATCACCTTGTTGTAGGATGATTCACTTTATTTCCATTTCACCAACTTGATATGCCTGGCGCTTGACCTTCTTATTTAATGCCTTGATCATACGTTTCTGATACAATTGCCCATGACAAACAGCCGCGAGCCTTTTCTCGTCAATTAGGTTTATTTGGTCAAGTCGGGTTTGAATCCATTCAATTTCGTCCAAGTCTGCATCCTTCATGATTCTTAAAGAAGGAATCTGAACCTCAATAGGTAATACTGCCTCCATGCCATACACCAATGAGAAAGGGGTTGCACCAGTTGAGGTACGTGCCGAAGTGCGATAACCATGAAGAGCGAATGGTTACATCTCATGCCAATCCTTGTATGTCATTGTCATCTTTTGTATGATCTTCTTTATGTTTTTGTTGGCGGCTTCCACTGCACCGTTCATCTTTGGTCGATACGGAGAGGAATTGTGGTGTTTAATCTTGAACTGCGTGCAAAGCTCAATGATCATCTTGTTGTTTAGGTTAGTACCATTATCTGTGATGATCCTTTCGGGGATGCCATACCGGCAGATGAGATTATGCTTGATAAATCGAGCCACTATGTTCTTGGTAACTGAAGAAAATGATGCAGCTTACACCCACTTTGTAAAGTCATCAATAGCCACTAGGATGAAACGGTGTCCATTAGAAGCGGTAGGCTTGATTTCTCCGATCATATCAATGCCCCACATTGCGAAAGGCCAAGGAGCAATTAGAACATTCAACGGAATTGGAGGCACATGTATTTTGTCAGCATAGATCTGGAATTTGTGATAAGTCCATGAATGATAATGGCAGTCAGCTTCAATAATGACCTAGAAGTAACTTGCCCTCAGGATCTTTTTAGCCATTGTGGGTCCACTGGAATGAGTTCCAAAGATACCGTCATGCATGTCCTCCATAATTTCTTCTGCTTCCTTCTTATTCACACAACGAAGCAAAGTTCAGTCATGATTACGCTTGTATAGAGTTCCGTTACTTAGGAAAAACTTGGCAGCGAATCTTCTTAGGAACTTCTTGTCATTGATAGATGCTCCTTCAGGGTACTCCTGCGCTTCGAGATACCTTTTCACCTCGTAGAACCAAGGTTTCTCTTCTACTTCTTCAGTGACAATATCACAACAATATGTCGGCTCGTCCAACCTTTCAATGGTGATCATGGGTGCCTCATTGTCCCATCTAACTTTGAACATAGATGACATGGTGGCTAACGCATCTGCCAGCTGATTCTCTTCTCGTGGAATATTCTCAAAGGTAATCTCGTTGAAATACGGAACCAAAGTCGACACATGTTCCTTGTAAGGGATAAGATTAGGATGTTTCGTGTCCCATTCTCCTTTGATATGACTGATTACTAAAGTTGAGTCTCCATACACCTCTAGAAATCTGATTCTCAAATCGATTGCAGCTTTGAGGCCCATGATGCACGTTTCATATTCAGCCATATTGTTGGTGCAATAAAAACATAGTCTTGCAGTGAAAGGTGTATGTCCACCATTAGGAGAAATAATCACGACACCAATACCGTTACCAAGTGCGTTTGAAGCTCTGTCAAAAACCATAGTCCATCGGGATCCTGGATCGGGTCCATCATTCGGACTAGGTTCTTTGTAATCAGTAACAAGCATAACATCCTCATCTGGGAACTCAAAATTCATAGACTGATATTCATCTACTGCCTGATGAGCCAAATGATCAGCCAGTACGCTTCCTTTGATTTCCTTTTGTTTCATATACTGAATGTCATATTCTGTTAGTATCATCTGCCATCTTGCTATTCGTCCGGAGAGAGCGGGTTTCTCGAATACGTATTTGATAGGATCAATTTTAGAGATCAATAAAGTGGTATGGTTCAACATATACTGTCTTAGTCGGCGAGCAGCCCATGCTAAAGCGCAGCAAGTTTTCTCGAGTAGTGAGTATCTTATTTCACAGTCGGTAAACTTTTTGCTAAGGTAGTATATTGCATGGTCTTTTCGACCAGACTCGTCATGTTGCCCCAGTACGCACCCATTGAACTCTCCAACACTGTTAAGTACATGATTAGAGGTCTTCCTTCAATTGGTGGTATCATGATTGGAGGTTCTTGCAGGTACTTCTTGATTTTGTCAAAAGCTTCCTGGCATTGGTCATTCCACCTTATTGCTTGATCTTTCCTCAGTAGTTTGAAGATTGGTTCACAAGTAGCGGTCAAATGAGAAATGAATCGGGCAATATAGTTCAAACGTCCCAAGAATCCTCTAACTTCTTTTTCGTTCCGTGGAGCAGGCATCTCTTGTATGGCTTTTACCTTTGCAGGGTCGACTTCAATACCTTTTCTGCTAATAACGAAACCTAGTAGCTTACCAAACCTCACCCCAAAAGTACACTTGTTTGGGTTCAGTCTCAACTTGTATTTCTTCAACCTATTAAACAATTTCTGCAGGTGGATAAGATGCTCTTCTTCAGTGTTGGACTTTGCAATCACATCATCGACAAAGACCTCGATCTCTTTGTGAATCATATCATGGAATAAAGCTACCATTGCACGCTGGTATGTTGCCCATGAATTCTTCAACCCAAACGGCATAACCTTGTAACAGAAAGTGCCCTAAGGAGTGGTGAAGGTTGTCTTTTCCATATCTTCAGGCGCCATCTTGATTTGATTATAACCTGAAAAACCATCCATGAAAAAAACACCTTGCTTTGTGCTGTAGTGTCAACTAGTATATCAATATGTGGCAGGGGAAAGTCATCTTTAGGACTGGCCCGATTCAGATCCCTATAGTCTACACACATCCTGACTTTTTCGTCTTTCTTAGGCACAGGTACTATATTAGCAATCCATGGTGGATAACTCACGACTTTCAGGAAACCGGCATTGAATTGCTTTTCAACGTCTTCCTTAATCTTCTGAGCCATGTCGGGTCTGCTTCTTCGTAACTTCTGCTTAACTGGAGGACTGTATTCCTTAATCAGCAAATGGTGCATCACAATATCAGTATCGAGACCGGGCATTTCCTCGTAAGACCAAGCAAAAATCTCAACATAATCTCGTAGCATCTGAATCAATCTCAGTTTGACACCATCTTCAAATTCAGCCCCTATCTTGACTTCTTTCTTTTCTTCGTCAGTACCTAGATTCACAACCTCAATTGGCTCTTCGTGCGGCTGTATAGTCTTTTCTTCTTGCTCTAGTAATCTAGCAAGTTCTCTAGGCACCTCACAATCCTCCTCACCTTCGTCCTCAGCTTGGTGGATCGGATTTTTAAAGTCATAATTGGCAATAGCAGAGTTGTTATCAATGGGATCCATAGTGGATATGTATCTACAGTGTATTATGTGGGTGTGTGTAAGAACACATAGCTATTTTGAAAACAAAGAATAGTAAAAGAGAACGCGAAATTTAAATACGAAACGTCCAATGCTTTATTGAATGAAAATATGCTTTTGAAATGACTAGCCCTAACAAATGGACCATTGTGCCCCGGGCAAGGCACATGGCTTTATAGTTTATTGTTTTTGAATTGCAGAAATAAAATTTGGAAAACATAAAGCAAAAACAGGAGATGGCAATTACTCCTGACTGTAGAAGATAGAGATAATGTCTTCAGCCTTCTAGTTGTCCAGCCCTTTGTCAGGTGTGAGGAAGATCCATTTGTCCAAGTTGCGGTCGCTCTCACCATCTTCTAAAGCGTTGACTCCTTTGCTGATGAAATGAGACATTAAACCCCCAAGACATGTGTGGTGATTATCTTTCAGATCTTTGGTAGTACATCCCAAACCACGCTTGTCAGATTTGTAAGGAACATCAATAAGTTGGCCCCAAATAGTGCTACCACGTTCTTCGACTACGGCCTTAGAATCGTTCAGAGAAGCCATTGTTGGAGGAATTCTGAAGACTTTAGGAACAGTGGGGACATGCTTAGCAGTGGAGACAACTTGAGGAACCACTTCAAATGTTTGGCAAGGAGTTTCAATAAATTCACCATCCACCTCAACATATTTGGACTCAGTCACATAGCTCACCACGTATTCTTCCTTTCCGTGTACTGTGACAATCTTAGTGTTCGCCGGGTATTTCAGTTTTTGATGCAGGGTTGAAGTCACAGCATTTGCCCCATGTATCCAAGGGTGCCCAAGCAGACATGAATAAGCAGGATGGGTGTCCATCACATAGAACACAGTGTTGAACGTCTGAGAGCCTACTCTGATTGGAAGCTCAACTTCCCCGTATACCGTACTCTTCGAATCGTCAAAAGCTTTTACTATCACATCACTAGGTTTCAGCACAATCCCTTTGGGGTTGAATTTGTCCAGCACCATCTTAGGTAGCACGTTTAGAGATGAACCATTATTAAGTAGTATGTGGGCCAGGGTGGTGCCTTCATATTCAATGGAGATGTGCAGGGCCTTGTTGTGATTCTTTCCAGCGGGAATCAACTCAGCGTCAGAAAACCCAAGATAATTGTCTGTTGTTAGGCTCGTGATACAATTCTCGAATTGATTGACAGAAATCTCTTGTGGTATGTGCGCAGCTTTTAAGAACCTCATCAGAGCCTTGGCATGGGCCTCAGAACAAGTCAGTAGTGACAGCATGGATATTTTGGAGGAAGTATGCCCCAATTATTCAATAACATCATAATCGCTCTCACGGATAATCTTCAGGATCTAATCCATTTTCTTCTGGGAAGGGTCTTCAGTAGCAACCTCAACTGGAGTAGGGACAGGTTCAAGCAATGGACCTTTGCCTCGAATGTCAGCAGTTGAATCGGGAATAAGATCAGGAGTAGGAACGGTAGTAGCTGGAGTAATTTTCGGGGAGAAAATCCTTCCACTTCTCATCACTTTACTAGTCCCTGCAATGTTGTCTATGTCAGGATTAGTGATCTCAACCACCTTGACAGTCACAGACTCCTGCTTAACACCGTGGATATAAACCTCAACACCATAACTCCATGGGACAGCCTTGTCAGAGGAATATGGAATTGGACTAGGTTTGGTGATCATCATAGGAGCCACGCGAGGTTCAACGGTAATCTTGATGGGGCCCTTGGTAGGAATTCTCAGAGGAACCTTGGAGATTACTGACACGTCTTCAATCTTCAAACCACGGGAGAAACCTTCGCACAAACTCTCTACAGAAGGAATCTTTTCAAACATGATAGTGCGACGATCCATCCAGCCTTGAATACCTCTCTTCAGATTCTCACAACCACTGGGTTGGGACGCACAATAACAACAACCTACATCACAACCTGGAAATAAACCGGCTTGCAGCAGCTTTTTCTTGATGACCGGGAGAGGAGTTGACAGATCTCTCACATCATGGACATAGACCACATCCATGATAGTGTTAAATGTTTTTTCATGATTTGGCATAGGAGCAGTAATAACATTCGAAGTTTCTGGAGGATCAAACTCGATTTCACCAGCATATATCATATCTTGAATCTTATTTCTCAACGCCCAGCAGTTATCAACATTGTGTCCAGGACTATTAGAGTGGTATGCATATTTTGCATTAGGATCATAGTTCGGAGATGTAGTGGTGACGTTCTTCGGAGGATCCCTTGTAGTGATCAAGTTGGCCTTTAGCAGGTGTTGCAGAGCTTTAGACAAAGGCATGTTGATCTTTATGAACTGCCTTTTGGGTGCGTCTGTCCTACGCTGATACCCTTGTCTGGGAGTCTGCTGAGGTGTTGGTGTAGAAATTAGAACAACTCCAACAGATTGGTTATGATCATTCTTGTTACAACCCTTCTGACTGTGCACAGCATTAGACTCATTTTTTCCTGATATGGCTTCTTTGTAGTACCAGAAATAGCACCTATTTGAATCTTCCCACTTTGAATACCACTCTCAACTCGTTCCCCAGTCAGTATGAGCTCCATGAAACCAGAGGACGAACTACCCAGCAGGTGACTATAGAATGGACCAGTCAGCGTACCCATGAACATATCAACCAATTCTCGGTCAGCCAAAGGGGGTTGAACTCTAACAGCCAAGTCTCTCCATTTTTAAGCATACTCCTTGAAACTTTCTTTCGGACCCATAGCCATGCTTTGCAGTTGAGTGCGAGTAGGTGCAAGATCAGCATTATATTGGTATTTCTTGTAAAAAGCGACAGCCAAGTCTTCCCATGTATGAATGTTGGTACCATATAGTTGATAATACCACTATAGTTGAGTTCCAGATAAGCTCTCTTGAAAAAAGTGGATCCATAGCATCTTGTCAGCAGTGTGAGGCTGATTCTTACTCACGTAGGACTTCAAGTGCAGTTTAGGACAGGAGACTCCGTCGTATTTAGCAAATGTTGGAGTCTTGAACTTTGGGGCTATGACAATTCCAGAGACGAGTCCTAGTTCCTCAAAGTCCAGCCCAGGTACCCTTTGGATCTCCATAGCCTTCATACGTTCTTCGAATTGCTTATACTTCTCTTCAGGATATTCTTCTTCATGGTAATAGTCGTCTTCTTCATCATCCTGATTAGCAGAGCCTATGTTGCTTTTTGCATCAGTCTTGATGCTAGCATCATCTTCTTGTTCATTGTCTTCGGGGATTTCAACTTCTTTGGCCTTTTTGAGAGGGCCCCTGAATCTTCTTCCCATGTTGAAAACACCTATCGGCTTCGTGGTCTTCTTCTCCTTCTTAGTTAGAAGGGATTTCAGCTCATCTTGCCCCTTGGACAGGTTCACGATCAAAGCATGGAACTCGGCGTTATGAGCCTGGAGATTCTTGACAAATTGTTCGAGATCCATTTCCTTACTGAAATAAACAGCGGAAAGATGAGAGACCTGTTATGGAAAACTGTGATGAGATGTTATGAATGCTATGCTTATGCGTATGCAATGTTTTCAAGGACTTCGAAATTTAAATTTGTTTAAACAAAAGAAAAGAAACAACTTTTATTAGTGG
Source organism: Vicia villosa (assembly GCF_029867415.1). Lineage (NCBI taxonomy): Eukaryota > Viridiplantae > Streptophyta > Magnoliopsida > Fabales > Fabaceae > Vicia > Vicia villosa. The sequence continues at coordinate 60,498,658 of NC_081185.1, read as the reverse complement.
TAATTAAATTGCAATTATTTTTTTTGCCATTTTTAGGCTTACAAAATAAAAGGAAAGAATAAACAACTAAATAATAATAATAATAAAAACTCCTTCAGGTTTCCCATGGACGCTTTCTTTTTCCCCAAGGAAAGTGTTGACGCTTTGCTCTGCATGAAGTTGCTTTGTGAGTTCTAACACTTGCTTCTCTTTAGCATGGAATTGAGCCTCAAAAGTGTCTCTTTCGTCTTTCAACTGAACCCATGACCTTTGTAGCTCTTCCAAATCAGTAGGCATGTCTGAATGAAGAACAACCTGAGGGACCTTTTCTTCGTACTCTGGTTCCACAATCACAGGTCTGACATATGGATATGGCATGACGAAACGCTGAGCACGATTACGTACCCATCTGAGATAAGACTCTAAAGGAATGGAGTTCTTTTTACCCCAGCTCTTGCTATCAACTTTGTATACTTTATTCCAAGCGCGTATGAACTCCTGACGTCTGTTTTGAACATCTTCTTCGTAGTTGAAGACAACCCCTTTAATAACCATGTTATGAGGACCATCTCTACGAGCATAACCAAATTGACGTAGGTCTAATGAAGGATTGTAAGTGATTCCCCCTCTAATGCCAAGGAGTGGCACATTAGGGAATTTCCCACAGTGGTCAATAATAGTGACGTACTCCTGAGATATGACGTGCCAACGGATATCTGAATGAGAGAGTGACATAATCCTTCGCGACCATTGCATCTTTTGCTCATTCCTTAACACTGAATGGGGAAGGTACGAAATAAACCACTGGGCTAGTTTTTTTTTTTTTTGGAAATCTTAGTATCCGGCCTTGCGACCGACTAATCCAAGAGGGACCAATCCCACCTGGCTAGTAGAGGTGTGCAACACATGAGGGTTCCTCGCTTTTTGATAGTACGGGTGTGAAGCGAGTGTAGAATATCTCCGAGTAAAGTAGGTACCGGATTGTGAGTCAGAAAGATCTTGATGGCGTGCACATCTATGAAATGATCAGGATTAGGAAACAACACCAAACTGTAAATTAATAAGGCCAATATATCCTCAAAAGCATGTTAACTCATAGCTTTCAAGAATGATCGAGCTTTCCCAAATAAGAATTTGGCCAAGAAACCTTCAACCCCATTCTTTGTTTCCCAATTAGAAGTAACGTCTGATCTCTTCAGGTGTAGTGCAGCAGCAATAGTCTCGGGTTTTGGAATATCCTCCAAACCGGTGAAGGGCAACTGATCAAGGATGGGTATATCAAGTATATCCGAGAACTCCTCCATGGTAGGTACCAATTGATAATCCGGGAATGTGAAGCAATGATGTTCAGGATCAAAGAACTAGAATAGGACTCTCATCATATCTTCTTCAAACTTAGAGGTGATCAGTCGAAGTAGATAACCATGTCTTTCAGTGAATTGAGAATCTTCGGGAATCTTTGAAACTAGTTCCTTAAGCTCAGAAGGTATCCCCATGAAGTTGATTCGTATGTAATCCCTAGTAACGAAAGCCATGACCTACAAAACAGAACAAAGATAAATTTCTACGTCCATGAAATCGTTAGTGGAGATGATATGTCATGATGTCATGATGTTATGATGTGATGATGTCAAGTAGATAACAAACACAAACAAGTAACACAAAATCCTTAGGTTTAAAGGCTTGCATGAAGTCCATAGTGTTAGAACAAGATTTGTTCTGATCAATTATCTTAGTTTTGATGATAACAATAATATGAATTTTGCTTAAGATAATATGGTACTCTAATCCAATGCAACTTCCTTTTCAGGAAATATATATAAAGAGTACGCATAATTCAGCGCTCAGAAGCTTTGTCTCAAAGGGTTCAGCATGCAACATCAGAACATGGTCTGGCAAGACATCAGAAGATGGTCGAAGCAGAATCAGAACATGGGTCTATGGAAGCATCAGAAGAACAAGAGAACAGAAGCACTGAAGTTCTGATGGTATCACGCTCAGAAGCACTTCAAGGTCAGAAGATCAGAAGATGATATGCACCAAGCTGTTTGACTCTGATGATATTCAAACGTTGTATTCACAAACATCAGATCAGAAGAAAGTACAAGTGGCAAGCTACGCTGACTGGCAAAAGGAACGTTAAAAGCTACTAAAGGCTACGTCAGTAGACACAGCGTGAACAAGGCTCGAGGTAGTTGACAAAAGCGTATAACATTAAATGCGATGCTGTACGGAACACGCAAAGCATTAAATGCACTCAACGGTCATCTTCTCCAACGCCTATAAATATGAAGTTCTGATGAGAAGCAAGGTTAACGATTCTGCACCAAAACAACTCATATTAAACTTGCTGAAACTCTGTTCAAACTCAAAGCTCAGAATCTTCATCTTCATCAAAGCTCACTACATTGCTGTTGTAATATATTAGTGAGATTAAGCTTAAACGATTAAGAGAAATATCACAGTTTGTGATTATCGCTTTTAAGAAGCATTTGTAATACTCTTAGAATTGATTACATTAAGTTGTAAGGAACTAGAGTGATCGTGTGGATCAGAATACTCTAGGAAGTCTTAGAGGTTATCTAAGCAGGTTGTAACTAGAGTGATCGTGTGGATCAGTATACTCTAGAAAAGTCTTAGAGGGTATCTAAGCAGTTGTTCCTGGAGTGATCAGTGTGTGATCAGAAGACTCTGGAAGACTTAGTTGCTGACTAAGTGGAAAACCATTGTAATCCGTGCGATTAGTGGATTAAATCCTCAGTTGAGGTAAATCATCTCTGCGGGGGTGGACTGGAGTAGTTTAGTTAACAACGAACCAGGATAAAAATAACTGTGCAATTTATTTTTATCTGTCAAGTTTTTAAAGCTACACTTATTCAAACCCCCCCCCCCTTTCTAAGTGTTTTTCTATCCTTCAATTGGCATCAGAGCGCCGGTTCTAAGGTGCAAGCACTTAACCGTGTTTAGAAAAGATTCAGGAAGAGAAAAACGCTTCAGTAAAAGATGGTTGATGAAAGTGAAAAGTCTACACCTGCATCTACATCTGGCTCTGCTGAGCAATACAACGGTAACAATGGTTATACTAGACCGCCGGTATTTGATGGTGAAAACTTTGAATACTGGAAAGATAAACTGGAAAGTTACTTTCTTGGTCTAGATGGTGATCTATGGGATCTTCTGATGGATGGTTACAAACATCCAGTGAATGCCAGAGGCGTAAAGCTGACAAGGCAAGAAATGAATGATGATCAGAAAAAGCTTTTCAGGAATCATCATAAATGCAGAACTGTTTTGCTGAATGCTATCTCTCATGCTGAGTATGAGAAGATATCTAACAGGGAAACGGCCTATGACATATATGAGTCCTTGAAAATGACTCATGAAGGAAATGCTCAAGTCAAGGAGACTAAAGCTCTAGCTTTAATCCAGAAGTATGAAGCCTTCAAGATGGAGGATGATGAAGACATTGAAAAGATGTTTTCAAGATTTCAAACTCTTACTGCTGGATTGAGAGTTCTTGACAAGGGATACACCAAGGCTGATCACGTAAAGAAGATCATCAGAAGCTTACCCAGAAGATGGGGTCCTATGGTGACTGCATTCAAGATTGCAAAGAATCTGAATGAAGTTTCTCTGGAAGAGCTTATCAGTGCCTTGAGAAGTCATGAAATAGAGCTGGACGCAAATGAGCCTCAAAAGAAAGGTAAGTCTATTGCATTAAAATCCAATATCAAGAAATGCACTAACGCTTTTCAGGCTAGAGAAGAAGATCCTGAAGAATCAGAATCTGAAGAAGAAGATGAACTGTCTTTGATCTCCAGAAGGCTAAATCAACTCTGGAAGACCAAGCAAAGGAAGTTCAGAGGCTTCAGAAGTTCAAAGAAATTTGAACGTGGAGAATCTTCTGATGACAGAAGATTTGACAAGAAGAAGGTCATGTGCTATGAATGCAATGAGCCTGGACACTTCAAGAATGAATGTCCAAATCTTCAGAAGGAAAATCCCAAGAAGAAGTTTCATAAGAAGAAAGGTCTTATGGCAACCTGGGATGAGTCAGAAGATGATTCAGACTATGAAGATGAGCAGGCCAACTGTGCCCTGATGGCGACAGAAGATGACGGATCAGAATCTACATCAGAATCAGATTCTGAAGAGGTATTTTCTGAACTTACTAGAGATGAATTAGTTTCCGGTCTAACTGAACTTCTGGAACTCAAGTCTAAGATTAGTCTCAAATACAAAAAGCTGAAAAAGCTATTTGAATTTGAAACAAAGAAGCTTGAGTTGGAGAATTCTGAATTAAAAGAAAAACTTTTAAAATTATCCAATAATGTTGGATCTCCTTCTGATTCAGAAAAATCCACTCCTAGTCTAAACCATATTTTGAAAGAATATGATTTAAGTTTCAGGAAGTTCTTATCTAGAAGTATTGGCAGAAGTCAGCTAGCTTCTATGATATATGCTGTGTCTGGAAACAAAAGAGTTGGCATTGGTTTTGAGGGTGAAACCCCATACAAACTTGAACCTGTTGATGAAATGAAACTCACATACAAGCCATTGTATGATCAGTTCAAGTATGGCCACTCCCATGATATTAGGCACACTTCACATGCTCAAAGTTTTCACATAACACACACCAAAAAGCATGTGACACAACCTAGGAAATATCATGAAACTCACATTAAAAATTATCATGCTGTTCCTCCTATTGCTTACAATGTTAAACCCAAGTTCAATCAGAACTTGAGAAAATCTAACAAGAAAGGACCCAAGAAAATGTGGGTACCAAAGAAAAAGACTATTTCTTTTGCAGATTCTCTTGGTGACAAAGAAGATAAAAGTCAACATGACATGTCTCCTGGACTCAAGTTGGTCTCAACACTTGAAGGGAAGAAGGACTGTCTTCCAAGTTCTGGTACTTAAATTTGTTGAAGAAACTTTGTCTGAAGGAGATCAGAAAAGATAGTTTATCAGTCTTGAAATCTTCTGTTTTGTTTGTCTCTAAAGCATTGATGTTTCGTTCTTGATTATTCTAAATGCTCTTAATGCTACAGAATATACAATATTGAAACATTGATTGTGGATGAATCAATAAATATCTGATTTAATGATAAACTTGTTTCTAATGAAACAAAGCGCTTAAGAATTTCTGCAGATACAGTTTTGTCTTATCAGAAGCTGCAGAACAAAGAAGTGAACCTCCAGAAGCTGTGTATATCAGAAGTAATGGATCAGAAGATCATTCAGATTTATATCAGCACACTTCAGAAGGAGTGTTTCCAGAAGAGAAACTTGATCAGATCAGAAGCAGTGATCAGAATCTGAAGGCGTAAAGTCTATTCTGAAATTTACAGCTGTCATCTATTATCTGATGGTGAACACGTGTCTGTACGGTTAGTACAAAGCGTGCAGTTGAAAAGACGCCGACCTAGGTAACTGTTTTAAATCATTTCATTTACCACGTTCTCTCTCCTCACGTCACTCATCATTTAATAAAATTGATTTCTTTTGATTCTGGAACTGTTCAGTTTATATTTCTTATTATTTTCCTTTTCAAATCCGTCTCTATATATTCTTTTCAAATCATATCTTACATTTTTTTTCGCTCCCTTGTCTCTCTCTCTCTCCTTGCATTCTCTCGTTTGAAAAGTTCTTAGCCGTTTTCTAAAAACCCTAATCGAAAACCCAGTTCGCTCTTCTTGTTCGTTTTTGTTCACTCTGCATCCATGGCTGCCTTCTCATCCCAAAATGCTGAGTCATCTGTTCCTCATCATCTCCAAGAAGAAACTTTACAACTCACTCCTGTTGTTGCATGCTCCATTCCTAAAGATGAATTGGAAGTTCTGTGTGAACTCATGGTTGACTTTGACAACATTGAAGAAAACCAATTTCACCTTAAAGAAGACATCATCTTTCAAGGATGGACCTCGTTGTTCGCTGAGTTCGTTGGTCCAGTTTATCCGGATCTTGTCAAGGAGTTCTGGGTACATGCTGTGGTTGCTCCAAAATCTATACTTTCTTTCGTCCATGGAAAGTTTGTCGTTATTACTGAAAACATCCTAAGAATGATGTTTGATCTGAAAAACCCTGAAGGGGTTTTTGAGTTTGATCAAAGGGCAGATATGGGAGATGTCCTATCCACTCTTTATCCAAATGTCAAGAAAACAAAATACGTCAAGGAATTGAGAGATGTCTACAGAATCTGGACAAAGATCCTTCTTGGGTGTTTCTACCATAGGAAATCAACACATGCCTCGGATTTCATCAGTAATGATCAAAGGTATATTCTTTATTGCATTGCCACTCAGAAAAAGGTTGATGCGATTTACATTATCTTCAACCATATGTGGAAAGCAGTAAAGGATTCCAGAAACGCTTTCAGAAAAGAAAATGGTGGAACAATCATTCCTTTTGGTAGAATTATTACAAACCTTCTGGTGCATTCCAAGATTGTTGAGAGTCTGGAGTCTGAAGGTATTATCAAAAACCTTGCTGTCACCTCTGGAGCCTGTCTGAATGCTTTTTCTTTGAAGAAGATGAAAATTATTGACACTATCCTCAAAGTTCCTCAACCTCTAGCTGGAACAAGAATCAGAAGAAAACCAGTACTAGCTGACTTTGAAACCTTCTTCAATAGTGAGGTACCTGAAGTCAGAACTAAGTATCTGAAGTCACAAAAAGAGGATAAGAGTCTTAAAGATCAAGACAAAGGTGCTCCTATTAAAGTGAATCGTAAGAAGGAAGAAAGGATCAAAAGAAAGTTTGATCATCCTGCTGCTACCACCAATAAAGAAGTGGTCCCAGAAGAAGTCATTGCAAAGGTTGCTAAGGCTGTCTCTGCTGATTTTGAGAAGAAAAAGAAGGAAGCTGAGAAAAAGAAGAAGAAGTCTAATAACAATGCTGAGATTGTTGAAGTTGTTGAGAAGAAGAAAATCGGAAAAAGAAAGATGATTCTTCAAGAATCTGATGAAGAAAATATCTCTCAAGAGGCTGAGAATCAACCAGAAGTTCTGGCATATGTCAGAAGAAAAGAAATCGCTAGCGGCAAAACAAAGATTTTTGAAGAGCCGAAGAGTAAGAAGCAGAAGAAGACTGAGGATGTGGCCAAAGCTTTTCTGAGAGGTTCCAAAGGTATATGCATTTCTGAACCTAATTCTGTTCCTGCTGTTTGTTCAGAAGCTGCACCAATAGAGGTTGTCCCTACACCTGAACCAGAAAAATCCCAATCAGAATCACCAGTCTTTGTCCATGTTCTTACACCTCCATCTTCTCCTTTAACCATTCCTTCCTCTCCACCTACCATAAATCCTGTTCTGGATATACCACCTCTTCAAACTCTCTTTCCATCTCAACCTTCTCTCAATGCCACTCTTGAACATACTCCCTCCACCTCTCAAAACAATCTTTGTGATTCTCCTCTTCCAACCTCTGCATCACATGAGCAGCTGCTCCGTGATTGCAACTACACTCCCAAGCCTCGTCCTGAAGCTGAAGTGGTAGTGTTAGATTCTGACACTGAAGCAGAATCTTCTTATAGGTTGGATAGAGAACCTCATCCGTACTTCACTTCCAACCCTGCCTTTTCAAAAACCCAAATAAAATTCCGCCCTGTATATCCTATTGGTGTAGTTTTTGAAAACATAAAGAGGAATCTCAGAAGTACCTTTGATACTCTCAGAATTGCTGAAAGTTCTGGATTGAATGATGTTGCTATGCGGAACTTCTGGAGGATCTTTCGCAGAGAATCAGATGCTCTGTTTTTAGAACTTCAGGAAGCCTGTGTAGCTGCTGCCCCACGGCCTCGTGGAATTCTGAGGAATTATGAAGACTTCTGGTTTGCTAGTCTCAAAGGAAGACATCTGTTGGAAGAGAAGCCCTTCTTGGATGAGATGGAACAATTAAGATTGGCTGCTGAAATGGAAGCAAATCCATGCAGGGATATTGTTATCTTTATTCCTAATTATCCTGTTCTGCTCGGAGATTTCAAGACTCTCTTTGACTATCTGAGGGAAAACCCGTCTGTGAAAGACCCAAGCTTGGTCATTCCAGAAGTTGTTGACCCACCAGAAGTTGAAGGTCCTTCTGCTCCCAGGAATCTAGCTGCCATTCTTCAGGCACTTGAGAATGGAGACTCGGAAATTCCTGCTGCAGAATATGGAGATGCTTCTATGCAAGAAGCAGATGCTGAAGATCATGTTGCTGAATCAGATCTTGTTGAGGAAATCCCTGCAAATGATCTATCCATGGAAGCTACAGATCAAGTTGCTATTCCTGTGGTTGAAAGCGGTGAAGCTTCTTCTGATGAATCTTCTCGTCTTGCAAGGACTCTAGAAGAAATTCAGAAGAGACAGGATGAGCAAAGCTCACTCAATGCTGAGTATAGTGCTTTCATGGTGAGGCAAGAAGGACACAACAATATGGTTCAAGAGATGCTGACCAAGATCTTGTCAAGACTAGGGCCATCTTAGATTGAGTCTGTGTTGTTTCTTTCTTTTCACTACATCTGTCTTTGTGCATCTGATCTTTCTTATCTTCATGTACTTCTGTACCTGCTGTTTGAACTTCAATGAAATCAACTTCTTCCTCCGTGTGTTTCGTTTTGTTTGTCTCTGAATCTTTTTTGCTTTTTGATGATATGACAAAAAGGGGGAGAAAGATAAATGATAAATGATTTGATTTAATCAGTTGCTCTCACTAACAAGAACTGCAAGTTCTATATGGTTTAAGTGTTTTGCAGGTATAAAGAAGTGAAGAGAATCTTCAAAGCAAACACAAGAAGCTAAACCATGGAAACTGAAGCAAGCCGAGTGCTGTCAAGCTTCAGAAATCAGAAGCAAGAAAGAAGAATGAATCAGAAGCACTGATAATAGAATTTGATCCATATTTGTCTATTTGATCTGACAAAATTCTATTTGCTCTGATACATTATTTTAGCCTATATGGCTCTGATACATATAATGTGTTCGAATATATATTTTATGTTCTAACTCGTTCATGCTGACTTTTGTCGTTTAGTTTTTGTTCTGTAACATTTCAGGATGTAGAGATGCTCAGATGATGCTCTGGTACATTCAACAATGTTCTGATACAAATCTAGCATGAAGTGATGTTGGTAGAAATTCAAAGCTCTGAAGCTATCCGAGGGAAGCAGAAATCAGAAGCTGCGAATGTTCTAAAGATCCAGAAAACTCAAGTTCTGAAGCTGTCCTAAATGGAAGCAGAAATCAGAAGCTGTGAATGTTCAGAAGATCAAAGAAATTCAAGTTCTGAAGCTGTCCTAGATGGAAGCAGAAGTCAGAAGCTGTGAATGTTCAGAAGATCAAAGAAATTCAAGTTCTGAAGCTGTCCTAGATGGAAGCAGAAATCAGAAGCTGTGAGTGTTCTGGGGATCTAAGGAAATTCTAGTTCTGAAGCTGTCCAATGGAAGCAGAAGTCAGAAGCTAGGAATTCTCTAAAGACAGAAGCTTATATGATCGTCTCTACCGAAATAATCAGGGAAGTCTTTTATTAAAGTTCTTCGAGTATTTATTTCAGGGGGAGATTATTTATCTTAGGGGGAGATTGTTAATCTCAGGGGGAGACATATTCATATGCTTATGCTATAGCTGTGTAATTTGTCTTTTGCCGTCTGTTCTTTCTGATCGCAAATTCATATCATTTATATATGTTTTTGTCATCATCAAAAAGGGGGAGATTGTTAGAACAAGATTTGTTCTGATCAATTATCTTAGTTTTGATGATAACAATAATATGAATTTTGCTTAAGATAATATGGTACTCTAATCCAATGCAACTTCCTTTTCAGGAAATATATATAAAGAGTACGCATAATTCAGCGCTCAGAAGCTTTGTCTCAAAGGGTTCAGCATGCAACATCAGAACATGGTCTGGCAAGACATCAGAAGATGGTCGAAGCAGAATCAGAACATGGGTCTATGGAAGCATCAGAAGAACAAGAGAACAGAAGCACTGAAGTTCTGATGGTATCACGCTCAGAAGCACTTCAAGGTCAGAAGATCAGAAGATGCTATGCACCAAGCTGTTTGACTCTGATGATATTCAAACGTTGTATTCACAAACATCAGATCAGAAGAAAGTACAAGTGGCAAGCTACGCTGACTGACAAAAGGAACGTTAAAAGCTACTAAAGGCTACGTCAGTAGACACAGCGTGAACAAGGCTCGAGGTAGTTGACAAAAGCGTATAACATTAAATGCGATGCTGTACGGAACACGCAAAGCATTAAATGCACTCAACGGTCATCTTCTCCAACGCCTATAAATATGAAGTTCTGATGAGAAGCAAGGTTAACGATTCTGCACCAAAACAACTCATATTAAACTTGCTGAAACTCTGTTCAAACTCAAAGCTCAGAATCTTCATCTTCATCAAAGCTCACTACATTGCTGTTGTAATATATTAGTGAGATTAAGCTTAAACGATTAAGAGAAATATCACAGTTTGTGATTATCGCTTTTAAGAAGCATTTGTAATACTCTTAGAATTGATTACATTAAGTTGTAAGGAACTAGAGTGATCGTGTGGATCAGAATACTCTAGGAAGTCTTAGAGGTTATCTAAGCAGGTTGTAACTAGAGTGATCGTGTGGATCAGTATACTCTAGAAAAGTCTTAGAGGGTATCTAAGCAGTTGTTCCTGGAGTGATCAGTGTGTGATCAGAAGACTCTGGAAGACTTAGTTGCTGACTAAGTGGAAAACCATTGTAATCCGTGCGATTAGTGGATTAAATCCTCAGTTGAGGTAAATCATCTCTGCGGGGGTGGACTGGAGTAGTTTAGTTAACAACGAACCAGGATAAAAATAACTGTGCAATTTATTTTTATCTGTCAAGTTTTTAAAGCTACACTTATTCAAACCCCCCCCTTTCTAAGTGTTTTTCTATCCTTCACATAGGTGCATACCCTCCCTTCTTGAGTTTTAGTTGGTTCAACCTGTCCTAAAATAGTTACCGGGTTCTATGGTGCTCATATGCCCGATCTTTCTCGCGGGCATTATCTCAATATGGCACTCAAACGGCCAACCAAAAACATCTCTAGAGTCCAATCTCAATGAGTGTAGCATCGAGTATCAACCGGCTTCAGTCAGGAATCCAAAGCCATGAATATCGCTACTTCTTATAGGCCAAAGTCAAGTTCAACGAAGGTTCTAAGGGAGAATTAGTGCTTAATGACACCACGCGGTAGCCAAATGTCTCCTCGATCACTTTCAAGGGCCATCAGGACAAACCAAAGCGTCGCACTAATGGTGGCCACCAGATCAACCATAACGATACATGTCGTACAGTCTCCTTGATCTATTGCCACATACCTAAGGTACACTAGATCCGGGTGTAGGATCTTTCATACAACAAAATACCCAAACAATGCCCTTAAAAATAAACCAATCAAATCAAACAAGTGAAAACAACTAAGTGAATCCTAAACTTTAAGGTAACCCCTCTTTTTATTTATTTATCCCCAATAGAGTCGCCAGTTCTGTAATACGGTAGGAGAACTGACTTTTTTAAAAATGTCGCGATAAACAAGAGTTGCCACCGACTTTTATTTTATCCAATTTATAAAGGCTAAAAGAACAGAAAAAGACCTTTAGAAAGACTTTGAGTTCAGGGGGTAAGTTATACAAAGGGAAGGTATAAGCACCCTTTGCATCCATGGTTATCCATGGACTCTTAATTGCTTAGCTCACTTTTGTTTTCAAAATGTTTGAAGTGTAGTATATGAATAAGAAAAGATTTGAACAAGAACTTTAGCTTGTAAATAAGCGTAGTCTTTTTGAATTGATTTGAAAGAAGTGGGGAAAGATATTTTTGAATTTGAAAAAGAGCAAGCAATTAAAAGCAATTACACTTAAGTTAAATTTTTATGTTCTTTAAGACTTTTGTTTGAAAGGGCTATCCGTACCATAAAGAGGGCAGGTAGTCCTTTCATTGGATTTGAAAAGGGTCATCGAGGCTTATCGTTCACCATAAAATTGTCCCTACCATAAAGAGGGTAGGTAGTCTTTAGGGAAGGATATAATAGTCATTAAGGCAACAATGAGGATATCGTAGCATTCGAAGGGACAATCATCATTTATCGTAGGCAATCTCGAGGGACAAGATCCTTTTTTGTTAAGGCAACATCGAAGGGACTAAGGATCTTTGATGATGATAATGAACTGAGGGCAACATTGCTAAGGCATCCTCGTATCCGAGGGGCTTGACTATTTTATATCGAAGGCAGTATAAAGAAAGGTTACCATTAAAGATGTGTGTGTGCCACAATCAAGTGATTCAGTTCGGATTTTTTATCTTATAAAATTAGTGATTTTATGTTCAGTTCATGGTTTATCACTCCCTAGGGTTACTAACCACGCGGTTAATTATATAGAAAATAAGGCAAGAAAATAAAACCCTAATTAAGCTATTACATCCTGTGAGCAGTTACATAATATGGAAAAAATTTGCGTGAAAATTAAAAGAAATAATTAAGTAAACAATAACCCTGGCACACAGTTAAAATATCACAGCAATAATAATAAAGTAAATAAATAAAGGCAAGGTTATAAATAATAAGGCAATAAATAATAAGGATAAAATAAAAACAAAAATTATAAATAATAAGGTAGGAATAAAATCAAGGTTATAAAACAAAAGGTTAACAAAAAAACTTTTAAAAATTAGTGGCTAAAAGATTTATGGGTAAAAACCTAAACCTTAATGGGCAACATCTACCAAAATGTGATTTTTTAGGGTTAAGGGCGAAGGTTAGTGATAAAAACCTAGAATTACTAATTAATATTAAACCCTAAAAATAAATATTAGCCTAAAATTATTGACCTGAAAACCCTAATTTGATTAACCTAAAATTATTTAACCTAAATTATTTAATTAAAATAACTAAATCCTAAATTAAAATATTTAAGTACTAACCTAAAATCAATTACTAATTTATTATTAAAACTAAATTAATTTTCTAAGGTTAATTACTAAATTAAATAAATAAAAAAATAAACTATTTAATTCAAAACAAATTTTATTAAAAAAAGAAATTTGAAGTTATATAAAAAAAATGAAAATATTTAGAAAAGATAAGAAAATAAAAAGGCTAAAAAGTAAATAAAAAAAAGGATTAAAAAATATAAAAAAAAAAAAACTAAAAAAAATCTGGCGCTATGATCCAGTGTGGTAAGGCCAGGAGAGTCTGTGGTGTGCCTGCAGATCCACGCGCGTTGGAGAATGAGTGAGATGATCAGATGGCTGAGATATAGAGAGCGCGTGGTAAGCATGTGCGTCTTAACGCACTGGATCGATCTGAGTATAAACATTCAGCGCGCGTTTTCCAGCCAATGGGGGTGACGCATAGTCGTCTTCAACCTCCCAACCGTCGTATTAGCCCAGCATACCCTTTAGAGACGGTTTCCAAAACACAACAATGTATGAATTGTCATATTCGATTCCAAGAAGAAAGTGACATACCATGAGCTTATTAGAGGTAATTCTGGGGGTGTTGATGTCGTGTAATGATCCAAACAGCTTCAGAATACTTCAAGGAATCTTTTTGGATGTTTGGAATGGTTTGAGTCTTCCTCTATATTCAAAATCATGTTTCACTTTTTCTTGAGAATTTTGAAGCTTCTGTGGTGTTCTTGGCTGCAGATTCTCGTGTCTGAGGGTTTGGTTATGTTATGTACTTATAGGAGAAGAGTTTAGGTTAACAAAATTGAAGTGAATCTTGATTTGTGAAAACATCTAAAATTGGCCAACTTTGATCTCAATCGTGCTAATCTTGTTTGTCACGAAACTTGTGTCAAATATATTCTATTTGATGATTGATTATGATTGGAATCAAAAGCCAAATCAAATCTTTGATTTTTTGCTTGATTTGTTTGAATTTAATCACTTTTAAATGATTAAAAATTCATAATAAATGAAAAAAATCTTATAAATTCGTGGAAATTGGTTTGGATGTCTTAGATAACTTGGGGATCAAGATTGAATCAAAAAAGATTGGGCCCATTTGCAAGAAAACTCATTTTGAACCATATATGATTCACATTTTCACTCACATTTGTCCAACTTTGACAAGGCATATCTCCCTTCAATTTTGAAGATATGGAAGAGTTCTAGGACTTTTTGGAAAGCTCAAGATGTCCTATATAAGCCACTTTGAAACCCTTTTTCCATTTGAGTATTTTATCTTGATGATATGGTCTTTGACAAAAATTTGCTTTTGGTTGACTTTCAAAAAAGACCTATAATCTTTTGGACCATATCTCTTAAATGAAGCATTTTTGGCTTTGGCATTAGAGACAAAGTTGTAGAGAATTCAATTTCCTTCAAGATAGGCTTTGGTTGAGAAATTTATGATGCTCCATGTGAGAGTTATGGATGGTCAAAGTTCAGTTGACTTTTAGGTTAAAAACCCTAATTTAGAAACTTTGAGTTTTGTTGATTTCTGAACTTTTCTTATTGAATCATGTTACTTCAAAATAAGTATGTTGACCAAAAATCAGGAATTTTGACTGTATCTTGACCATAGTTGACTTTTAGGTCAAACTAGTCGACTGTTGACTATCTGAGCAATTGACTGTGCAATCTTATGAATTAAATCTTGAAATTTGTCATAGAGATAGTGTGAAACATAGGAAGTCATATGAAGTCCATTGGAGGTCATGATTCATCCCTTTTTATCAAGAAATCCAAAACCCTAGTTAAGAAGCCTCTGATTAGGAGAGTGTGTATTCAGTCAAGTCTAGGGCCTTTAATTTGATATTCAAATGAGCTTGAGTATAAAATATGGTGGACAAATTTTGGGGTATGACAAGTGCCAAAGTGTAGTTATTTTTTAATATAGTTTTGCGACACTTATCGTCTCTTTTTCCTCAACTTGTGCGTGAATATGTACATTTTCGTTATATTTGTACATATTTTGTATTATTTATGTTTTCAATTCATTTATGTGTCGTTTGATAGTTTTCTATTCATTTTGTATGTATTTATGCGTATTTGGAGCATGAGCAATAAAGTGTCGAAGACACCGATTCAAACGCGCGATTTTGAGAAATTCATTGGCGGATAAGGCTCAAAACAAATATGATAAAAATCATCAATTTCATTGATGTTTATTCATTGTTATATAGAGAATGGAATATGTTTCCAACGCTTTAAATCGGGCGCAAATCAGAGTTACGGTTCTCAAGTTATGGCCAAAATAAGATTTCAAGTTTCTGTTGAGCGAGCTAGGCGTGGATTTGGCGCTAAGCATGACCTGGAAGGTTTTGGAAGTCATTACAAGGGTAAAAAGAATCATATTTTTAGGTTATGTTTTGAGGTTTTTTGCTCCCAATCAATCACTCATCATATTTTGGGTAGATTAGCTTAGAAAACAACTATGGAGCTTACATTCGGATGATCCGGGGTGCATGATCATCGATCAGAGCTGACAAATCGGGATATTTTTGGTTCATTTCTCTTCATCTTTGTGTATTCTCTCTTAGTTAGGTTTTGTATATGTATTTACTTTGAACTCATGTATATTTGTCGCCCATGACATTATAAAAAATCTGCTTTATTAATCCATGATGATTGTTGTCTTAGATTTTTGCTCTGTGCTTAGGGTTTGGGTTGCTATAGACATATCCTGCTTGAATCCTTATCTAGAATGATTATCTGTTAGTGTAGATGTTTTTTATTGGCTGCATTTTATGGTAAAACATACTTATGTGTTTAGATGTCTTGACTGATGTCATTGTTAGAAAAAGAATTGTTCTGATCAATATTCTTAGTTTTGATGATAACAATGTATATGAATTTTGTATAAGACCATGTGGTACTCTAATCCTATGCATTTACCATTTCAGGAAATATATGATGAGTATGCACAATTCAGCGCAAGAAGCACTGACTCATAAGGTTCAAGTATGCAACATCAGAACATGCTCTCGCAAGACATCAAAAGATGGTCAAGCAGAATCAGAACATGGTCTATTGAAGCATCAGAAGAACTTGAGTTCAGAAGCAGAAGCACTGAAGTTCTTATGGTATCACGCTAGTAGCACTTCAAAGTCAGTAGACGAAAAGATGCTCTGCACCAAGCTATTTGACTCTGATTAATTCAAACGTTGTATCTACAAAGATCAGATCAGAAACAAGTACAAGATGGCAGGCTACGCTGACTGACAAAAGGAACGTTAGAAGCTATTAAAGGCAAAGTCAGTTAAAGCAGGAAAAGCAAGGCTCGAGGTAGTTGACAAAAGGGTGAAACATTAAATGCAATGTTGTATGGATCACGCAACGCATTAAATGCTCCCAACAGTCATTTTCTCAAAACACCTATAAATAGTGAAGTTCTGATCAGAAGCAAGGTTACCAATTTACGAACAACTCTTTCAATCTTGCTGAAACGCTGCTCAATCAAAAGCTATCAAACTTCATCTTCAACCTCACATTACTTTTGTAATATCTTAGTGAGATTTAAGCTTAGAACTTAAGAGAAATATCACAGTTGTGATTATAGCTTATTAAGAAGCATTGTAATACTCTTGTAAGAATTTGTTTAGATTAATTTGTAAAAGGTTCCTAGAGTGATCAAGGTGTGATTAGAATACTCTAGAAGACTTAGAAGGTATCTAAGTGGAAAACCATTGTAATCAAGGTTGATTAGTGGATTAAATCCTCAGGTGAGGTAAATCACTCTAAGGGGGTGGACTGGAGTAGTTTCGTTAACAACAAACCAGGATAAAAAGCAATGTGCAATTGTTTTTATCTTAAGAGTTTTTAAAGTCACACTTATTCAAACCCCCCCCCCTTTCTAAGTGTTTTTCTATCCTTCAATTGGTATCAGAGCGTCGGTTCAAAGGTGCAAGCACTTAACCGTGTTTAGAAAAGATTCAGGAAGAGAAAAACACTAAGTCAAGATGGTTGAAACTCCACCACCTACATCTACATCTGGCTCTGCTGAGTAATACAATGGAATTGGTAACAATGGCTACACTAGACCACCAGTATTCGATGGTGAAAACTTTGAATACTAGAAAGATAAACTCGAAAGTTACTTTCTTGGATTAGATGGTGACTTATGGGATCTTCTGGTGGATGGTTACAAACATCCAGTGAAAGCTAGTGGAGTAAAGCTGACAAGACAAGAAATGAGTGATGATCAAAAGAAGCAATTCAAAAATCATCACAAGTCAAGGTCTGTTTTGTTGAATGCTATCTCTCACGCTGAATATGAGAAGATATCTAACAGGGAAATTGCCCATGACATATATGAATCATTGAAAATGACTCATGAAGGAAATGCCCAAGTCAAGGAGACTAAAGCTCTTGCCTTAATCCAGAAATATGAAGCCTTCAAGATGGAGGATGATGAAAACATTGAAACAATGTTCTCAAGATTTCAAACTCTAATTGCTGGATTAAGAGTTCTTGACAAGGGATACACAAAGGCTGATCACGTCAAGAAGATCGTCAGAAGCTTGCCAAGAAGATGGGGTCCTATGGTGACTACATTCAAAATTGCCAAGAACCTGAATGAAGTCTCTCTTGAAGAGTTGATCAGTGCTCTGAGGAGTCATGAAATAGAGTTGGATGCTAATGAATCTCAGAAGAAAGGTAAGTCTATTACATTAAAATCTAATTATAAAAAATGCACTAACGCTTTTCAGGCTGAAGAAGAAGATTATGAAGAATCAGAATCAGAAGAAGAAGATGAACTGTCCATGATCTCCATAAGGGTAAACCAACTCTGGAAGAGCAAGCATAGGAAGTTCAAGAACTTCAAAAGTTCTAAGAAGCTTGAAAATGAGAATCTTCTAGAAGCATAAGAAATGACAAGAAGAAGGTCACATGCTTTGAATGCAATGAGCCAGGACATTACAAGAGTGAGTGTCCAAAGCTTCAGAAGGAGAAGCCCAAGAAGAAGTTTAATAAGAAGAAAGGTCTTATGGAAACTTGGGATGATTCAGATTCATCAGAATCAGAATCAGACTCTGAAGGAGAGCAGGCAAACATTGCGCTGATGGCCACAGTTGATGATGGATCAGAATCTACATCAGAATCAGATTCTGAAGAGGTATTTTCAGAACTATCTAGAGAAGAGTTAGTTTCCAGTTTAACAGAACTTCTGGAACTCAAGGCTCATCTTAGTTCAAATACAAAAAGCTAAAAAAGCTATTTGAATCTGAAACTAAGAAGCTGGAAGTAGAAAATTCTGAACTGAAGGAAAAAGTTTTAAAATTATCCAAAAATGTTGGATCTCCTTCTGACTCAGAAAAATCTATTCCTAGTCTGAACCATATTCTTAAAGAATATGACTTGAGCTTTAGGAAGTTCTTATCTAGAGGTATTGGAAGAAGTCAACTTGTCTCTATGATATATGCTGTTAGTGGAAACAAGAGAGTTGGCATAGGATATGAGGGTGATACCCCATACAAACTTGAACCTGTAGATGATATGAAAATCACATATAAGCCATTGTATGATCAGTTCAAGTATGGCCACTCCCATGGTATTAGGCTCACATCACATGCTAAAAGCTTTCACATTACACACACTAAGAAGCATGTGACACAACCTAGAAAATATCATGTTGCTCAACCTAAGGAATATCATGTTGTACCTCCTGTTAATTATAATGCTAAACCCAAGTTCAATCAGAACTTGAGGAGAACTAACAAGAAAGGACCCAAGAAAATGTGGGTACCTAAGGAAAAGATTATTCCCGTTGCAGATATCCTTGGCTGCAAAGAAGACAAAGGAAAGCATGTCATGGTACCTGGACTCTGGGTGCTCTCGACACATGACGGGAAGAAGGTCTATGTTCCAAGACCTGGTGCTTAAATCTGCTGGAGAAGTTAAGCTTGGAGGAGATCAGAAGGGCAAGATAATTGGCTCAGGAACCATAAGTACTGGTAACTCTCCTTCTATAACTAATGTTCTTCTGGTAGATGGATTAGCTCATAACTTATTGTCCATAAGTCAATTAAGTGACAATGGTAATGACATAATCTTTGATCAAAAGTCTTGTAAGGCTGTAAGTCAGAAGGATGGCTCAATCCTATTTACAAGCAAGAGAAAGAACAACATTTACAAGATTGATCTCCAGGATCTTAAGAATCAGAAGGTAACTTGTCTTATGTCTGTTAGCGAAGAGCAATGGGTCTGGCACAGAAGATTAGGCCATGCTAGTTTGAGAAATATTTCTCAGATTAAAAAACTAAATCTTGTCAGAGGACTCCCTAATCTGAAATAAAAATCAAATGCTCTTTGCGATGCATGTCAGAAAGGGAAGTTTTCCAAACCTGCATTCAAGTCTAAGAATGTTATTTCTTCCTTTAGGCCGCTAGAACTTCTGCACATTGATCTATTTGGCCCAGTCAAAACAACATCTGTCAGAGGGAAGAAATATGGATTAGTCATCGTATATGATTATAGTCGCTGGTGTTATACCCCAAAATTTGCCCGCATTTTTTTTTCAAGAAAACTCCAATCTAAAAATTAGGAGTTTCATATAATCATGGATTTTTATTTCATAAATATCCTGACATATGAAATACTTAGTTTTTAGAATTTTTCTTATACAGTATTTTGGCTCGCTGTTGGATTTACTCTTACGCAAACGCCAAGTACTGTTTATTGCTTCACACACGCTATTTATTTGATATTTGTTTACAGATAAATAGTACTGACGCAATTGGTACAGAACTAAATCTTTTGCAGGCGCAGAGTCCGGGATTCAGATTGTACTGGTAAACAAGTAAATTATTACTAATTTTTGTTTCCCACTAACTTTTGTACTATATTCCATTATTTTCAAAATCTCTTTTCAAATCTTTCTTTCAAAATCAAATCCTAACTTTATTCCATACATCTCTCTTTTTCCCAACACTATCATACACTTTCTTTCAAATCTTACTTCCACTCAAATTTTCCTTTTTGTACGGAATCACTTCATTCCCCAACGTCTCTATCCTTCTTTCCATTCTATAAATACCTCTCATTTTTCCATAAAATCTCACATCAAATTCTAAATCATTTCTCAAATTTCTACTTCATATCCATTCTCTCTTCTTCCCCCGGCAAAATGGCGAAGTGGATGGAAACATGTTTTCTTATGGTCATCACCATTGCTACGGTGATCATGTCCTTTTTCTGTCTGCATAGTCCTGAAAAATGTGGACCTGCGATGGTTACACTCCCGATCATCTATTTTCTGTTGGTCATAGCATGGGTTATTAATCGTCATTCTTAAAGTTTGCCGTATCTCTTATTTTCTTAAATGTACCGTTTACTCGTCGTACCGTTCATTATAGTATGTAATGTTTGTACTGTCAGTATTAAATGTTGTACTATTTGTCATATTGTTGCTTAATTATTCAGATAATATTTTATGTGTTTTCTGCCAGTCAAATATTTATGTTTCTGTGCATTAAATGATTTTCAGGGTTATTATCGGTAATTCTGCTCACGTCCAGTAAATAATAGTTATTTATTATGTCTGTGTTTTCTAACAAGTCATGTAAATAAACTTTCATCTTTCACATAAAACAAAAAAATAACAAAAAAATAAATAAAATTAACTTTGAATGTTGATTTTTTCACTCTAACTGTTACATGCCTGAACAGTTAGTTGACAGTCAAACTACTGACAGTACAATTCTCCGTGTTTTGTACCATCAATCACATCAAACTTTTGCAATTCAAAATTCCAAGATTTTTGTTCTAGAAGTCTTATGAATATCACATGATTAGCAGAGACTCGGCACTGCACAAAAATCAGGTACGCTTAACTGTCTCCTACACAAACAGTCCCTGATTAGGGTTTCTTGTTTTTTCAAGAGAAACAAGTTTTTGAGACCTCAAATGGATTTCATGGACCTCCATATATCTCAAAGTATCATCATACAAATTTTCATACTTGAATTCACTCAGACGCACCGTCAGCAACTCAAATAGTCAACAGACGACCCGTTTGACCAAAAAAGTCAATAGACAGTCAAAAATGAAATTTTTTGTCAACATCCATATTTTGTCAAAGGATTCATCATTTGATCATTGGATGATCATAATTCATCAAGGAAAGATCAAAAATCAACAAAACCCTAAGATTCAAAATTAGGGTTTTCTCCTAAAAAGTCAACTGAACTTTGACTGGTCATAACTCTCTCATCCTTCGTCCAAAAAATTCAAACCAAAGCTCATCTTGAAGGAAATTCAATTATATTTCAAATGCAATTGGTCCCATGGTCATTAGGTTCACCATTTGAAAAATATGAACCAAGACATTACAGGTCATTTTCAAAGTCAACAAAAAGACACTTTTTTCAAAAGGATACACAAGGAACATCAAAAATCATTTTGACATGAGACCAAAGACATTGGTTAGAGGACTCTTTGAGGTTTCCAAAAAGTGCAAGATCTCCTTCATATGACAAAAATTGAGGGATTTACACCTTGTTGAAGTTGGCTAAATTTTGGGAAAATGCATAAAAACCAACATTGCTCAAAAATGTATTTTTTCCAAATGGGACCAAGTTTTCATAGTTCAAACATGTTTTCCATGATATAATGGGCCTCCCACGACCAAGACAAAGCCCACACCATTTTTATTCATTTTTGGTCTAATTTTATCCTATTTTAAGATTAAATGAAAATGGAAAATGGAAGGATAATGCATAGCTTAGTTTCTAAGCATGAGTCACCAAAGAATCTTTAATTTTCTGCAGAAGATTGAAGTACAAGGCAAGAGAATTGAAGAGGAGCAAGACTTGGTCAACAATTCAAAGGTTTTTAATATTTAAAAATCAAGAATTCAACAAAGGCAATCAATGCTTCTTGGCTTGGATTCTAACCACAACATGTCCTATAAATGAAGCTGCAAACTCCATCAGAAAAGGAGAGGGAAGAGAGAACGAAATCATAGCCAAAGCATAGCATAGAAACCTCCAAATTCTCACAAAAAATATCATAACTTTGTAATTTTCGTTTTCTTGGTTTAAGCCATTATCAATACAAATTAAGCACTCCAATCATCTCCTGGGATCTAATATAGTAAGTTGGGATCATAATTCATGGTCACATGTACATAAAACTCATGCTTTGAAAGTTACATATTCATGCATTTTTTCTAACTTTCGAATCTCACAACTAAACTTGTTTTAATGCCAACTAACACTTCTAACAAGTTGCTAAGATGGTTTAGGGAAGATTTGAACACTTACATGCAAGTTTCAACGTGAGAATACACATGTACCATTCTTGAAGTTTCAAATATGTGAACGTTCGAATCCCATGATACAAGTGTTTTTAGCCAAAACTAATGCCACCATCGTGTTCAGGAGGTCATTTTAAGTCGACCTGGGTGCCCCTTGTTTTTGTTAATGGCCATTTTTGTAGGTTTTTTAAAAGCATGGAAATCTGAAAGAAAATCCGCAGGAAAATCCGCAGGTAAGTCTGCAAGAAAATCCGCAGGTACCAAGGAGGAAGATGATGAATAGTAGAGGAGACTTTTTGACCACACGCGTGGCAGTTCCTCTTCCTCCCATTCGTTGGACAACCTGCGTGTGGGCCCAGTCAGAAGTCTAAATGCCCTTGGATTCAGTGCATGTCCCCCACTAGCATATTATGTTCCCTCATAATCTAATCCATTAGATCATGATTTCAACATATCCAACGCCTAAAAATGAGCCCCCATAACATGGACCTCATTTAATTACCACACATGATCATATCTATTTATATTTTCTATTTTTATTTTAATTCCTTTATAAAATTAATTAAAAATAGTTTTAAATATCCAAAAAATACATAAAAAATATTTTTAAGTTTCTAAAATAATATTTTATTTTCTGATATAAAAATATTTTATTTTTCTTCATAATTTAAATATTTTGCATAATTAATTAGTTTATATTTATATATTTGCTCTTTAATTATTTTCAACCAATCAAAAAAATCATAAAAAATTTGTTCTTTATATTAAATATTGTTTATATATCATAGGCTAATTTTGTACATATTTAGAATAATTTTCTCTTTAAGTTTTAATTATTTGTGTAATTATTTATATAATTATGTGTTAATTAACTTAATAAATTTCAAAAATCCGAAAAAGAAAATTAGTTTTGTTTTAAAATTAATTAACAAACATTTTGAACATATTTTGAACTTAATTTTTAGGATTAAATTTATTTTCATCTTTTTTTTCATTTTAATTTAATTAATCATGCATTAATTATAATTAAAATCAATCATAAAAAATCCAAAAACATTTCTTTATTTTCTTGCAATTTAAATTCCTAGATAAATGTATAGGTTGTCAAATTCATGTAAATAGCGTAGTTTACATTTCCTGCACAATCGATGTAATAGCGTAGATTTACTTTCCGCATTTTACATTTCCGCATTTTAAATTCCAGCACATATAAACTGCGTGTATGCCAAAGATAAAATTGAATCATTAGATCACTAACTTCAAAGATAAAATATCTGAATCCAAACATAATCACACTTGCACCTCTTAGGGTAATCCCTTTCTCATTCTTTTCAAAATCAAAGTCAAATTCTATTATTTCAAAACGCAAAATCGAACTTTTGTTTATATCCGGTGAAAGGATAGATTTTTAAAGGAAATAGGATAAAGACCTTATAACTCAGGGTAGACCTCCTAATTTGCTTGCTCAAATCAAAACAAACAAATCTCTCATATATCATTTTTTTTTTCAAAATAAAACTTTCAAAAAGACAATACTTTGTATATATCCAATCAAGGATCATTACGAAGTTAACGCTCTTTTTTCCAAAGCATCTTTTGAAAGATAAAAATACTTTGTATACATCCGCACAAGGATCATTACAAATTCAATTTACAAAGGTATTTGAAACCACCTACGAGCATTTAAAAGCAATTGAAAACAAGTGAGCTAAGCAAATTAAAGAGCCCATGGATAACCATGGATACAAAGGGTGCTAACACCTTCCCTTTGTATAACCTACCCCCTTACCCAGAATTTCTTAAAGGTCTTTTTTCTGTTTCTTTTATAAACCTTTCCTTAATTGGATAAAATAAAAGGTCGGTGGCGACTTTCTAATTTTCAAACACAAAAGCAGAAACAAAAAGAGTCAGTTCGCGTATCTCTCCGCGAGAGGTATGGCAAAAAACCGAGGGCCACAGAACTGGCGACTCTGCTGGGGATACTTTCTAAAAACAAAAATGTTTTCGAAAGGGGTTACCTTTAGAGAATAGATCATTCCGATGTTTTCAATTGTTTGACTTGATTGCTATATTTTTCAAAAGGTTGTTTGGGTATTTTGCTTGTGTGAAAGATTCTAACCCGAATCTCGAGATACCTTAAGTATGTGACAATAGACCAAGGAAACTGTACGACATGTACCGATACGGTTGATCTGGTAGTCACCGTTAGTGCGATACTTTGGTTTATACTGATGTCCCTT
The DNA here is from genome assembly GCF_029867415.1 of Vicia villosa. Classification (NCBI taxonomy): domain Eukaryota; kingdom Viridiplantae; phylum Streptophyta; class Magnoliopsida; order Fabales; family Fabaceae; genus Vicia; species Vicia villosa. Next base: position 60,474,225 of record NC_081185.1, on the reverse strand, counting down.
GAAAACGATCAAGGAGTATATTAGGCTTCCGAAATGTCATTAAACACTAATTTGTCTTAGAACCTTTTAGTTGAACTTGACTTGTGGCCTATTAAGTGGCTAGCTTTGAAATTGATCGAAGTTAGTTATCCTCGAGGAATATTTTGATCGGCCGTCCGAGCGCCGTATTGAGATGTTACCTCCAAGGATCATAGAACCCGAATACTATGCTAGGACAAGTTTTAACCATCTCAACTTCAGTGGGGAGGGTATCACCTATCAGCTTCATGCAAGCCTTTAAACTTAAGGCTATTGTTTGATTTGTTTTTGTGTGCCACATGTTTGACATCATAACATCATAAGCATCATAAGCATATCATTTTCTCACTAATCATTTCAAGGATCAAAGAGTTTACCTTTTGTTATTGCAGGTAATGGCTCCCGCCACCAGAGATTACATCCGAATCAACATCTCAACGGTACCATCTGAACTGAAAAACTTAGTATCAGAATTCCCCAGGAATGTTCAATTCACCGAAAAGCACGGTCACCTACTCCATTTGGTTACCTCAAAATTTGAAGAAGACATGATACGGGTCCTGTTCCAGTTCTTTGATCCCGAACATCATTGCTTCACCTTTTCTGATTACCAGTTAGTACCCACTTTGGAAGAGTTCTCTGAACTAATTGGATTACCTGTTCGAAATCAATTACCTTTCACTGGTTTAGAAAGGATTCCAAAACCTGAAACCATTGCCGCTGCCTTACATTTGCGAAAGTCAGAAATCGAGTCCAATTGGGAAACAAAGAGTGGAGTTAAGGGTTTGCTTGCTAAGTTCTTAATGGAAAAGGCTCGATTACTACTAGAAAACAAAAGTTACCCAGCTTTTGAGGAGGTTGTGGCTCTTTTGATCTATGGGTTGGTTTTATTCCCTAATCCCGACCAGTTCATAAGTCTACACATTATCAATCTTTTCCTAACCCGTAACCCGGTACCAACATTGCTGGGAGACATTCTACATTCTCTACACACTCGTACCATGAAGAAACGAGGAACTCTTATGTGCTGTATACCACTACTGGCTAGGTGGTTTACATTTCATCTTCCCCGATCAGTGTTGAGAAATGAACAAAGGATGCAATGGTCTCGCAGGATTATGTCTTTGTCTCATTCAGATATCCGGTGGAACAACTTCTTTCAAAGAGACATTACTATCATTGATCATTGTGGAGAGTACCCTAATGTGCCACTACTTGGCATCAAAGGGGGCATCACTTACAATCCCTCTTTAGCTTTACGCCAATTCGGATATGCACGGAGCAACGGTCCTCATGACATGATTATCCGTGGCATTGTGTTTAATTACGAGTATGATTCCCACAGACATCGACGAAGGTTTATACATGCGTGGGGCAGTGTCTATAGGATAGAAAGCAAAACTGTGGGGCAATGGAATTCTATCCCTATGGAACCTTACCTCAGATGGGTGCGGGCTCATGCTCAGAAACTCATCATGCCCTATCCCGCTATTCTACCTATGACTATTGAGCCAGAAGTCGAAGGAGACGAACCTCAAGTTATTCTACATCCGGATATGCCAACTGACCTGGAAGAGTTGCAGAAATCTTGGGTTCAACTAAAAGAGGAAAGAGATACCTTTAAAGCACACTATCAAGACTATGAGAGAAGATTATTGGAGCTCACCGGACAACTCCAAGAAGAACAGCAGATCAACACATTCCTGGGTGCAAAGAGAAAGCGTCCATGGGAGACCTGAGGGATCCTTCATTTTCTTTATTTTCTGTTTTGTAAGCCCGAATGAGGCAAAGAAAAAAAAAAGAAGAAAAAAAAAAGAAGAAAAAATAATAATAAATTGTTTGACTAACAAATGTTTGTTTTTCTTTTGTTTTAACAAATCTAAACTCTAAGATCCTTGAAAACATTGCATATACATTTCATTCATTGCATATACATTTCATTCATTGCATATACATTTCATTCATTGCATATACATTGCATTCATACACATTGCATAACAGGTTCACATGACGGATTTCTCATCTCCTCGCTGTTTATTTCAGTCAGAAGAGATGGAATCTGAAACAAGCATCAAGAATCTCGAAGCACAGAACGCCCAAGTTCAAGTGTCAATTCTGGAACTGGCCAAGGGGCAACAAGAACTGAAAACCCTGATGATCAAGAAGAAAAAGAAGCCCAAAGGATCTGTAGGCTTGAGCCAACTGAAAAGAAAGATCAAAATCCCAGCCAAAAAGTTCAAAAAGCCACCGATCCCTGAAATAGTCGGTGATGGTGAACAAGGAGACAATCACAGCAACCAGGGTTCTGCCAAACCCTCTCTCTTCTAATGAAGAAGATTATCATTCTGGAGACGAACAGGATGATGACAAGTACCAGCAGTTGGAGGAACGCATGAAAGCTATGGAGATACAAAAAATACCTGGCTTAGATTTCAATGATCTGGGACTCGTCTCAGATGTTGTTATCCCTCCAAAATTCAAAGTTCCTATCTTTGCGAAATATGATGGAGTTTCTTGCCCAAAACTACATCTGAGGTCCTATGTAAGGAAGATACAACCTCACACAACAGATAACAAATTGTGGATTCACTTCTTCCAAGAAAGTTTGTCGGGTACACAACTCGAGTGGTACTACCAGCTGGAAAGTACAAAAGTTCATACCTGGGAAGATTTAGCTGCTGCTTTTTACAAACAGTATCAATACAATGCTGATCTTGCACCAACCCGTACTCAACTAAGGGGCATGTCCATGGCACCAAAAGAAAGTTTCAAAGGATATGCACAAAAGTGGAGAGATATGGCTGGAAGGGTTCAACCACCCTTATCTGATCGCGAGCTGGTCGACATGTTCATGGGCACTTTAACTGGCCCTTTCTATAGTCATTTGCTGGGAAGCTCATCATCAGGTTTCACTGACCTGATATTGACTGGGGAACGTGTCGAAAGCGGCATTCAAAATGGAAAAATTCAAATAAGCTCTTCCTCTGGTACTACAAAAAGGCCCATTGGTGGGAGAAATGAGGTCAATACAATGCAAATTCAGAAAGGTCGCAAAAGTGAGCAGCACCAATCTGTGGGGGCAGTTCTGATCTCCGCATCCGCACCTCAAAAAGATCAACAGCCAAAATATGCGCGTCGACCAGATGCGCCAAGAAGAAATTTCACCAGAATCAATATGCCGATCTCTCAGGCATTGCATCATTTGCTAAAAGCAGATCTGATCACATTAAAAGATCCTCCAAAGAATGTCAACACTTCCTCTCCGAGTTATCGCCCTGATGCAACGTGTGCGTATCACTCAAACTGTCCAGGACATGACGCATATCACTGTTGGGCCCTGAAAAATAAAATACAAGACATGATAGATGCTGGGGAAATTGAGTTCGATCCTCCAGAAACTCCAAATGTCATCACGGCACCCATGCCGAAGCATGACAAAACTGTCAACACTATCCTAGACACTGTTTACATCTATGATGTGACCGAATTGTCAACTCCGCTCCTCGAAGTCAAAGGAAAGCTAATCCAAGCTGGTTACTTTCCAGGTTGTGACCCTGATTGCTTTTATTGCTCATACCTGCCCAATGGTTGTGAAAATATGAGAATGGGAATTCAAAAATGGATGGATCGTCGTATCATTATGTTTGAGAGGCTCCCTTCTATGGACGTGTTATGCGAAGTCTTTGCAAACGGAATGAGAATAGAGGATGTCTCAGTGATCTCCAGCTTACCATTCAAAATCTCTGCCAAGGCTCTGTTCAAAATTTCCGCTACACTCAAAGTGGCATCAGTAATCATTGCTAGTCCAACTCCATTTCCATACTCCTCAGACAAATCTGTCCCGTGGGATTACAACACTAATGTTTATAGAGTTAAACAGGATACCTTGACCAAAGAGGCCCTGAATTTTACTGCTCCAACTGTTGATAACATTGTGGGTACCAGTAAGATTACGAGAAGTGGAAGGATCTTTTCACCAGAAATTTCTCCAAATGTTGCTACTGGCCCAGTCCAGGTCCCAGTTCCTAATCAAGATATCGACGCTCGAGGCAAAAAGCCACAAGTTGAGCCAGTTCAAATACCGGTGGAGGTCACTATTGAAGATCCATCGAAGCAAGAAATGGAGGAAATATTGAAAATCATCTGCAAGAGTGATTACAATATTGTCGAACAACTGGGGCACACTGCTTCAAAAATCTCAATGCTGTCTCTGTTAAAGTATTCAGAAGCTCATGCCAAAGCTCTGATGAAGTTCCTGAAAGCTGCGCATGTGCCTCAAGAGATTTCAGTCGATCAATTTGAAAATTGTGTTGCCAATCTAACAGTGACCAATGGCCTCGGTTTCTCTGATGTTGATCTAACCCCTGCTGGAAAGAATCACAATAAAGCCCTACATATCTCCATTGAATGTAATGGCACCACTCTATCTCATGTGCTGGTAGATAACGGTTCTTCTTTGAACGTGTTACCAAAAACAGTACTGGAAAAGCTTGACTTCGAAGGAGTTGTGTTACAACCAAGCGATGTTGTGGTAAGAGCCTTCGATGGGTCAACAAGAACAGTGTACGGAAAGGTGAATCTCCCAATCAGAGTGGGCTCTCAAATCTTTGATTCTACCTTTTACGTAATGGAAATTCACCCAGCATATTCCTGTTTACTTGGACGCCCTTGGATACATGGGGCAAATGCTGTAACTTCTACCCTGCATCAGAAGTTGAAATATCCAGTAAAAGGAAAGATTAACACAGTTTATGGCGAAGAGGAATATGTGGTTAGTCACCTGAGCAATTCCAAATATGTCGAGTTGGATGACGAATTCATCGAAACTCCCTGCCAATCTTTTGAGGTGGTCTCTCCAAATGTCTCTACTACCAAGCATATTTCTGCTACTCCAACTACAACTATGGCTTCTCTCAAAGATGCCAAAGCTGTGGTCGAAAAAGGTGATTGCACATTATGGGGACAGCTCCTCGATATACCCTACAAGTTCGACAAGCTAGGCCTGGGCTATGATAGTGAAAATCAAAAGAATGATCAAAGTCCTTGTTCTAGAGGATTAATGTCACATTTCATCAGCCAAGGAGTAAACGCCATTGAAGACGATGGAGTGTTCTTGAACCATATCATCCAGCCATATCCAGATGAAATTCCACCCATTTCCATGGGAATGTGGGATACTTTGGGAGATCCAAGCGGCGGATATAATTATGAATATGCCGCACCTTAGAATTCTTTTATTGCTATGGAAGATATTACCCCAACTGGATGGGGTGATCAATTTGAAAATGACAAAAGTCTCACAAGTCCCAGCACTCAGCAATATCAAAATCCACCTAAAGAAGTTTGGGATACGCTAGGAGAGCCAAGTGGCAAATATGACTTTATGGTGAAATATTCCGCTCCTCCGAGCTCACAAATCGCCATGGAAGACATTGTCCCAACTGGATGGGATGAACATTATGATGACAATTTTACTCCTGAAAACACCAGGGAAACACCAAATAACGAGGGTTACTTTCTGTCACAGTACACTACTCAGCAGACTGCACAAGTCTCCCTCAAAGACATCATCCCGACTGGATGGGACGGCCTTATCGAGTATCTCGCCCAGCCAACAGAGGTACCTCAACCTGGATCCTCATATCCAACAGATCATCCTACTTATCCTGAAAGATCACCGGCTCATTTCCCCACTAAGGAAATCAATGCTGTGGGAGATGAAGAAGACAACTGCAACTAGAACAGCTGGATACTCCCTGCTCACAACAATGGATTGAACAACTGGAAAATTGAGGATGTGATCTCCTTCGATCAGGAGTAAATGCAATTTCCTGTTTTCTTTGTGTATATTGTGTAAAGATAAAAATGGTTCCTGTACTATCGAACCATGAGCTTGAAAGCCGTGTGCCTTGCCCGAAGCACACTGGTCCTTTTATAAGGGTTTATCGTATCATGAGCATGTGCATTCAATAAAATCATGGGACGTTTGCATATTCAAATTTTGTGATCCTTTTTCTTTCTTTTCTTTTCAAATAGCTATGTTTTCTTACACACACTCACATAAATAAATGCAGATTCACATTCACGTTGGATCCAGTCGATAACGATTCTGCTATCGCGCGTCATGACTTTGAAAATCCAATCTACCAAACTGAGGACGAAAGTGAGGAAGATTGTGAAGTACCAAGAGAACTTGCAAGGCTGCTAGAACAAGAAGAGAAGGCTATACAGCCTCATGAGGAACCAATTGAGGTTATCAACTTGGGCAGCAACGAAGAAAAGAAAGAAGTCAAAATAGGGGCTGATTTAGAAAACAGTGTCAAGCAAAGACTGATTCAAATTTTGCAAGACTACGTCGAGATATTCGCCTGGTCCTATGGAGATATGCCAGGCCTTGACACGGACATTGTGGTTCATCGCCTGCCAATCAAAGAAGGTAGCATTCCAGTCAAGCAGAAACTACGAAGGAGTAGGCCTGATATTTCAAAAAAGATCAAAGACGAGGTTGAAAAGCAATTCAATGCCGGATTCCTGAAAGTTGTAAGTTATCCTCCTTGGATAGCTAACATCGTACCGGTGCCCAAAAAAGACGGGAAAGTCAGAATGTGTGTAGACTACAGAGATCTGAACCGGGCAAGCCCCAAAGATGATTTCCCTTTACCTCACATCGATGTACTGGTTGATAATACCGCACAATGCAAGGTATTCTCCTTTATGGACGGATTCTCAGAGTACAATCAAATCAAGATGGCACCCGAAGACATGGAAAAAACAACCTTCACAACACCCTGGGGAACCTTTTGTTACAAAGTAATGCCCTTTGGTTTAAAGAATGCAGGAGCAACCTATCAACGTGCAATGGTAGCTCTATTTCATGATATGATTCATCAGGAGATAGAGGTGTATGTCGATGATATGATTGCAAAGTCCAACACCGAAGAAGAACATCTGGGTCATTTACACAAACTGTTTGATAGACTCAAGAAATACAGGTTGCGACTGAATCCAAATAAGTGTACCTTTGGAGTAAGATCCGGCAAACTCTTAGGTTTCATCGTCAGTAGCAAAGGTATTGAGGTTGATCCGGCCAAGGTCAAAGCCATTCAAGAAATGCCTATACCCCGTACCGAGAAACAAGTCAGAGGGTTCTTGGGACGTCTGAATTACATCGCCCGATCTATTTCCCACATGACTACTACTTGTGTGCCGATCTTCAAACTGTTGAAGAAAGATCAAGTGGAAAGGTGGAATGACAAATGTCAGTTAGCCTTTGACAAAATCAAAGAGTATCTTCAAAAACCGCCAATCTTGCTACCACCTGTGGAAGGAAGACCTCTGATAATGTACCTAACTGTATTAGAAGATTCAATGGGGTGTGTACTGGGGCAACATGACGAGTCCGGCCGAAAGGAGCATGCAATCTACTATCTTAGCAAAAATTTTACCGATTGTGAAACGAGATACTCACTACTCGAAAAAACTTGTTGTGCCTTAGCATGGGCGGCTCGCCGACTAAGACAGTATATGCTAAATCACACCACTTTCCTAATCTCCAAAATGGATCCTATCAAGTACGTTTTCGAAAAACCTGCTCTCTTTGGAAGAATAGCAAGATGGCAAATGATCTTAACAGAATATGACATTCAATACACTTCACAAAAAGCAATCAAAGGAAGTGTGGTAGCTGATCATCTGGCTCATCAGGCAGTGGATGATTATCAAGCATTGAACTTTGACTTCCCAGACGAGGACATTATGCTAGTCAATGACTACAATCAACCAGGACCAGAAGAAGGACCCGAGCCAGGATCCCGGTGGACTATGGTTTTTGACGGAGCTTCTAACGCACTTGGCAATGGCATCGGAGCTGTGATCATTTCTCCTGCAGGAGGTTATACACCATTCACTGCCAGATTATGCTTCAACTGCACTAACAATATAGCCGAGTACGAAGCATGTATTCTGGGTCTCAAAGCTGCAATCGATCTAAGAATCAAGTTCCTGAAGGTCTACGGAGACTCGGCCTTGGTAATTTACCAAGTCAAAGGGGAATGGGACACGAAGTACCCGAATCTAATTCCTTACAAGGAATATGTGCTGATTCTGATTCCTTATTTCGAAGAAATCACTTTTGAACACATCCCACGTGAGGAAAATCAACTAGCTGATGCCTTAGCTACCATGTCATCCAGGTTCAAAGTCAGGTGGGACAATGAGGCGCCGATAATCACCATTTACAGACAAGATGAACCATCCTATTGCAATGAGATCGATGCCGAAGGAACAGAAGAAAAACCATGGTTCCATGAAGTAAAAAGATATCTCGAAGCTCAGGAGTACCCTGAAGGGGCGTCCATCAACGACAGAAAGTTTCTAAGGAGGTTTGCCGCCAAATTCTTTCTAAGTAATGGAACCCTATACAAACGCAACCATGACTCAACTTTACTTCGTTGTGTAAACAAGAAGGAAGCAGAACGGATTATGGAAGACATACACGATGGTGCCTTTGGTACTCATTCAAGTGGACATACAATGGCTAAAAAGATCCTCAGAGCAGGTTATTACTGGTCTACCATGGAGACGGACTGCCATCATCATTCTAGAACCTGTCACAAGTGTCAGATATATGCTGACAAAGTACATGTACCTCCAGTCCCGTTAAACATGCTGACGGCTCCTTGGCCTTTCGCAATGTGGGGTATTGATATGATTGGAGAAATCAAACCTACTGCCTCCAACGGACATCGCTTTATCCTGGTCGCCATTGACTACTTCACAAAATGGGTAGAAGAAGCTTCATTTGCTTTTGTCACCAAGAATGTGGTGGCCCAATTTATCAAGCATAATCTCATTTGTCGGTATGGCATTCCCGAAAGGATCATCACGGACAATGGCACAATCTAAACAACAGAATGATTACTGAACTTTGCACACAGTTCAAGATCAAACATCATAATTCCTCTCCATATCGACCAAAGATGAATGGCGCAGTGGAAGCTGCCAATAAAAACATCAAGAAAATCATACAAAAAATGACAGTAACCTACAAAGACTGGCATGAGATGTTACCTTTTGCTCTTCATGGTTATCGCACATCTGCGCGTACTTCAACAGGGGCAACTCCATTCTCCTTAGTCTATGGTATGGAGGCAGTTCTTCCAATTGAAATTCAAATTCCTTCCCTAAGGATTATGAAAGAAGCCGATCTAGACGAAGACGATTGGATTCAAACACGGTTAGACCAGATAAACTTGCTTGATGAGAAAAGGCTCGCAGCTATTTGTCATGGTCAATTGTACCAGAAGCGCATGACCAAAGCCTTCAACAAAAAAGTCAAAAGTCAAGCATACCAAACTGGTGGCTTGGTTGTCAAACGCATCATCTTACCACAAGGTGATCCCAGGGGCAAATGGACTCCCACTTATGAGGGACCATTTGTAATCAAGAAAATATTCTCCGGCGGTGCCATGTTGCTTACCACCATGGATGGCGAGGATTTCCCACACCCTGTAAATGCGGACATTGTCAAAAAGTATTTCGCTTGAAAAGAAAAGCTCGCTAAGTTGAAAACCTGAAAGGGCAACTTAGGCAAAAAAAAAATGAGCGTCTCGGTGGATTGAAAACCCGAAAGGGCAATCCAGGCAAAAATTAGAGACTAAATAATACTATCCCGGTAGGCTGAAAACCTGAAAAGGCAGCCTAGGCAAAAGTTAGGGAATAAAGCGTACAACTATGTTCAGTTCAGCTGCCTATTCACCATCAAGATTCAACATATCGAAGACGTCGATCAGTCCAATCACTTTCTTCCAACAAGCGAGGGATGAGATGCTCGAAGACAGATTGGCAATAGCAGAATTGAAACTTGACTGGATTGTTTTCACATAGCTATTTATCTTTATAAATATTTTCCAAAGCTTTATGACAATTTCCTACTACTAGGATTTTTGTTTCCTTGAACTAATCAGCCTATCATGGCTCTTTTTCAAAAAATCAATGCAGCTTAGGCTCAAAATCAACGTTTTCACTTTTTCTGTTTTGAATTCGTAAACGTCCCAATGATAATTTTGAATGAACATGTGCATTTGAATATGATTGATGTTTACCAAAAAAAAACAGGAACAACATTCAGGTAATGTCTCAATCATTGGGACATCATCCCGAAACCAGCATCAGAAGAAAATCCCCAAGAGAAATGCATTTCTCAGCAAATTCCTCGATAAGATTTTTCTCTCCAAACGAAGTGATTCGAGAAATCTTATCCCCCAGCAGGGCTGTTCCAGATTACTATCTCCAGAAGGTGTGGTCTCCACACCAGGACTTGGTCAAATAGTGCATCGGAGGATTATGCATCTTCCTCATTCCCACTCAAAAGATCATCAACAATCACAATACCTTCATCTCCAGATGACTGACTAGCTGGGATTTATTTTCCCAATCATACATCATACATCATACACCATGCATCATACATTATACATCATACATCATACATCATACATCATACGTCATACGCATATTCATACACAGCATATGATATTTCATGACAAATGCATACATAACATGCATATTTCTCCTTTAGTTAGAGAATCTCTTGCATTACATACATCATGCCATTGCATATCACTAACTTGATTTTTCAGGAAGACGGATGTCTTCAACAAAGATGTTCTCAATCACATACAGTGTTCCCCTTGAACTCTATTCAAATAAGCAGTCCTCTCAGATATAATCAAGCCAAGGATTCGTTCTGAAGAGATCTCTCCTTTCAAATTACTTATCAACTCAAAAAAAAAAAACAAGCAACGCAGATCTAAAGCTGATACCTCAGACGGTTCCAGAACGATCTACCATCAAAGATCTAAAGCTGATACCTCAGACGGTTCCAGAACGATCTACCATCGAAGATCTAAAGCTGATACCTCAGACGGTTCCAGAACGATCTACCATCGAAGATCTAAAGTTGATACCTCAGACGGTTCCAGAACGATCTACCATCGAAGATCTAAAGCTGATACCTCAGACGGTTCCACAACGATCAACTTTCAAAATCTAAAGCGGAAAAACTTTGGACAGTTCCATAACGATCATCCTCCTAGACTTAAAGCGGTAACCTTGGACGGTTCCGAAACAGTCAACACAAAGACTTTCAAATCCTTCATCAAGATATAATCAATGGATTCATTCTGATGAACAAACCATCAAACACATTTGCCAGGTGGCATCTAAAAGCCCATCCCAGGTAATGTTCCGATCTGCCAACAACATTTCTCAGACAACATTCAAAAACAACTTCCAACATCTCTTCCGATCAAGGTAAGTGCAAATTTTCAGGGCATCTAAAATATTCAATCACCTTCTACCTTCAGATTTCAAACAATCTCTTCAGGTTTAAGAAGATTGAATAGGGGCAACTGTTATACCCCAAAATTTGCCCGCATTTTTTTTTCAAGAAAACTCCAATCTAAAAATTAGGAGTTTCATATAATCATGGATTTTTATTTCATAAATATCCTGACATATGAAATACTTAGTTTTTAGAATTTTTCTTATACAGTATTTTGGCTCGCTGTTGGATTTACTCTTACGCAAACGCCAAGTACTGTTTATTGCTTCACACACGCTATTTATTTGATATTTGTTTACAGATAAATAGTACTGACGCAATTGGTACAGAACTAAATCTTTTGCAGGCGCAGAGTCCGGGATTCAGACTGTACTGGTAAACAAGTAAATTATTACTAATTTTTGTTTCCCACTAACTTTTGTACTATATTCCATTATTTTCAAAATCTCTTTTCAAATCTTTCTTTCAAAATCAAATCCTAACTTTATTCCATACATCTCTCTTTTTCCCAACACTATCATACACTTTCTTTCAAATCTTACTTCCACTCAAATTTTCCTTTTTGTACGGAATCACTTCATTCCCCAACGTCTCTATCCTTCTTTCCATTCTATAAATACCTCTCATTTTTCCATAAAATCTCACATCAAATTCTAAATCATTTCTCAAATTTCTACTTCATATCCATTCTCTCTTCTTCCCCCGGCAAAATGGCGAAGCGGATGGAAACATGTTTTCTTATGGTCATCACCATTGCTACGGTGATCATGTCCTTTTTCTGTCTGCATAGTCCTGAAAAATGTGGACCTGCGATGGTTACACTCCCGATCATCTATTTTATGTTGGTCATAGCATGGGTTATTAATCGTCATTCTTAAAGTTTGCCGTATCTCTTATTTTCTTAAATGTACCGTTTACTCGTCGTACCGTTCATTATAGTATGTAATGTTTGTACTGTCAGTATTAAATGTTGTACTATTTGTCATATTGTTGCTTAATTATTCAGATAATATTTTATGTGTTTTCTGCCAGTCAAATATTTATGTTTCTGTGCATTAAATGATTTTCAGGGTTATTATCGGTAATTCTGCTCGCGTACAGTAAATAATAGTTATTTATTATGTCTGTGTTTTCTAACAAGTCATGTAAATAAGCTTTCATCTTTCACATAAAACAAAAAAATAACAATAAAAAAAGAAAATTAACTTTGAATGTTGATTTTTTCACTCTAACTGTTACATGCCTGAACAGTCAGTTGACAGTCAAACTGCTGACAATACAATTCTCCGTGTTTTGTACCATCAATCACATCAAACTTTTGCAATTCAAAAATCCAAGATTTTTGTTATAGAAGTCTTCTGAATATCACATGATTAGCAGAGACTCGGCACTGCACAAAAATCAGGTACGCTTAACTGTCTCCTACACAAACAGTCCTTGATTAGGGTTTCTTGTTTTTTCAAGAGAAACAAGTTTTTGAGACCTCAAATGGATTTCATGGACCTCCATATATCTCAAAGTACCATCGTACAAATTTTCAGACTTCAATTCACTCAGACGCACCGTTAGCAGCTCAAATAGTCAACAGACGACCCGTTTGACCAAAAAAGTCAACAGACAGTCAAAAATGAAATTTTTTGTCAACATCCATATTTTGTCAAAGGATTCATCATTTGATCATTGGATGATCATAATTCATCAAGGAAAGATCAAAAATCAACAAAACCCTAAGATTCAAAATTAGGGTTTTCTCCTAAAAAGTCAACTGAACTTTGACTGGTCATAACTCTCTCATCCTTCATCCAAAAAAGTCAAACCAAAGCTCATATTGAAGGAAATTCAATTATATTTCAAATTCAATTGGTCCCATGGTCATTAGGTTCACCATTTGAAAAATATGAACCAAGACATTACAGGTCATTTTCAAAGTCAACAAAAAGACACTTTTTTCAAAAGGATACACAAGGAGCATCAAAAATCATTTTGACATGAGACAAAAGACATTGGTTAGAGGACTCTTTGAGGTTTCCAAAAAGTGAAAGATCTCCTTCATATGACAAAAATTGAGGGATTTACACCTTGTTGAAGTTGGCTAAATTTTGGGAAAATGCATAAAAACCAACATTGCTCAAAAATGTATTTTTTCCAAATGGGACCAAGTTTTCATAGTTCAAACATGTTTGCCATGATATAGTGGGCCTCCCACGACCAAGACAAAGCCCACACCATTTTTATTCATTTTTGGTTTAATTTTATCCTATTTTAAGATTAAATGAAAATGGAAAATGGAAGGATAATGCATAGCTTAGTTTCTAAGCATGAGTCACCAAAGAATCTTTAATTTTCTGCAGAAGATTGAAGTACAAGGCAAGAGAATTGAAGAGGAGCAAGACTTGGTCAACAATTCAAAGGTTTTAATATTTAAAAGTCAAGAATTCAACAAAGGCAATCAATGCTTCTTGGCTTGGATTCTAAGCACAACATGGCCTATAAATGAAGCTGCAAACTCCATCAGAAAAGGAGAGGGAAGAGAGCACGAAATCATAGCCAAAGCATAGCATAGAAACCTCCAAATTCTCACAAAAAATATCATAACTTTGTAATTTTCGTTTTCTTGGTTTAAGCCATTATCAATACAAATTAAGCACTCCAATCATCTCCTGGGATCTAATATAGTAAGTTGGGATCATAATTCATGGTCACATGTACATAAAACTCATGCTTTGAAAGTTACATATTCATGCATTTTTTCTAACTTTCGAATCTCACAACTAAACATGTTTTAATGCCAACTAACACTTCTAACAAGTTGCTAAGATGGTTTAGGGAAGATTTGAACACTTACATGCAAGTTTCAACGTGAGAATACACATGTACCATTCTTGAAGTTTCAAATATGTGAACGTTCGAATCCCATGATACAAGCGTTTTTAGCCAAAACTAATGCCACCATCGTGTTCAGGAGGTCATTTTAAGTCGACCTGGGTGCCCCTTGTTTTTGTTAATGGCCATTTTTGTAGGTTTTTTAAAAGCATGGAAATCTGAAAGAAAATCTGCAGGAAAATCCGCAGGTAAGTCTGCAAGAAAATCCGCAGGTACCAAGGAGGAAGATGATGAATAGTAGAGGAGACTTTTTGACCACACGCGTGGCAGTTCCTCTTCCTCCCATTCGCTGGTCAACCTGCGTGTGGGCCCAGTCAGAAGTCTAAATGCCCTTGGATTCAGTGCATGTCCCTCACTAGCATATTATGTTCCCTCATAATCTAATCCATTAGATCATGATTTCAACATATCCAACGCCTAAAAACGAGCCCCCATAACATGGACCACATTTAATTACCACACATGATCATATCTTTTTATATTTTCTATTTTTATTTTAATTCCTTTATAAAATTAATTAAAAATAGTTTTAAATATCCAAAAAATACACAAAAAATATTTTTAAGTTTCTAAAATAATATTTTATTTTCTGATATAAAAATATTTTATTTTTCTTCATAATTTAACTATTTTGCATAATTAATTAGTTTATATTTATATATTTGCTCTTTAATTATTTTCAACCAATCAAAAAAAATCATAAAAAATTTGTTCTTTATATTAAATATTGTTTATATATCATAGGCTAATTTTGTACATATTTAGAATAATTTTCTCTTTAAGTTTTAATTATTTGTGTAATTATTTATATAATTATGTGTTAATTAACTTAATAAATTTCAAATCAATTTCAAAAATCCCAAAAAAAAATTAGTTTTGTTTTAAAATTAATTAACAAACATTTTGAACATATTTTGAGCTTAATTTTTAGGTTTAAATTTATTTTCATCTTTTTTTTCATTTTAATTTAATTAATCATGCATTAATTATAATTAAAATCAATCATAAAAAATCCAAAAACATTTCTTTATTTTCTTGCAATTTAAATTCCTAGATAAATGTATAGGTTGTCAAATTCATGTAAATAGCGTAGTTTACATTTCCTGCACAATCGATGTAATAGCGTAGATTTACTTTCCGCATTTTACATTCCGCATTTTAAATTCCAGCACATATAAACTGCGTGTATGCCAAAGATAAAATTGAATCGTTAGATCACTAACTTCAAAGATAAAATATCTGAATCCAAACACAATCACACTTGCACCTCTTAGGGTAATCCCTTTCTCATTCTTTTCAAAATCAAAGTCAAATTCTATTATTTCAAAACGCAAAATCGAACTTTTGTTTATATCCGGTGAAAGGATAGATTTTTAAAGGAAATAGGATAAAGACCTTATAACTCAGGGTAGACCTCCTAATTTGCTTGCTCAAATCAAAACAAACAAATCTCTCATATATCATTGTTTTTTCAAAATAAAACTTTCAAAAAGACAATACTTTGTATATATCCAAACAAGGATCATTACGAAGTTAACGCTCTTTTTTCCAAAGCATCTTTTGAAAGATAAAAATACTTTGTATACATCCGCACAAGGATCATTACAAATTCAATTTACAAAGGTATTTGAAACCACCTACAAGCATTTAAAAGCAATTGAAAACAAGTGAGCTAAGCAAATTAAAGAGCCCATGGATAACCATGGATACAAAGGGTGCTAACACCTTCCCTTTGTATAACCTACCCCCTTACCCAGAATTTCTTAAAGGTCTTTTTTCTGTTTCTTTTATAAACCTTTCCTTAATTGGATAAAATAAAAGGTCGGTGGCGACTCTCTGATTTTCAAACACAAAAGCAGAAACAAAAAGAGTCAGTTCGCGTATCTATCCGCGAGAGGTATGGCAAAAAACCGAGGGCCACAGCTGGACATGGGTAAAGTTCTTGAAACACAAGGATGAGTCTCATTCAGTGTTCTTTGAATTCTGCACTCAGATTCAATCTGAGAAAGAGTGTAAAATCATAAAGGTCAGAAGTGATCATGGTGGCGAATTTGAGAACACGTTCTTTGAGGTTTACTTCAAAGAAAATGGTATTGCCCATGATTTCTCTTGCCCTAGAACTCCACAGCAAAATGGAGTTGTAGAGCGAAAGAATGGGACTCTACAAGAAATGGCTAGAACCATGATCAATGAAACCAATATGGCTAAGCATTTCTAGGCAGAAGCAATAAACACTGCATGTTATATTCATAATAGAATCTCTATAAAACCTATTCTTAATAAGACTCCTTATGAATTGTGGAAGAACAGAAAGCCCAACATTTCATATTTTCATCCTTTTGGATGTGTTTGTTTTATTCTGAATACTAAAGATCATCTGAGTAAGTTTGATTCTAAGGCACAGAAGTGTTTCCTTCTTGGATATTCTGAACGCTCTAAAGGCTACAGAGTATACAATACTGAAACATTGATTGTTGAAGAATCAATATCAGATTTGATGATAAGCTTGGTCTTGAAAAGCCAAAGCAGTTTGAGAATTTTGCAGATATAGATATCTCAATTTCAGAAGCTGAAGAACCAAGAAGCAAAGTATCAGAAGCTGAAGAACCTAGAAGCAAAGGATCAGAAGATCAAGTTGCTGCTTCTTTAGAGAATCTCAGAATTTCTGAAGAGCCAACTGTCAGAAGATCTTCTAGACTCATCTCTGCTCACTCAGAAGATGTCATTCTTGGAAAGAAGGATGATCCTATCAAAACAAGATCTTTTCTGAAGAAAATCAGTACGGACTTATGATCAGAATGAGAAGATGAGAAGTTCT
This sequence comes from Vicia villosa, assembly GCF_029867415.1. Lineage (NCBI taxonomy): Eukaryota > Viridiplantae > Streptophyta > Magnoliopsida > Fabales > Fabaceae > Vicia > Vicia villosa. Next base: position 60,457,162 of record NC_081185.1, on the reverse strand, counting down.
AACTCTGTCAGAATCAAAGTTAAAGCAAAACAGATGTCACCAACTTTTCCAGAAACTGAACATGTGTTCACTCTATTTGGACAAGCATGCGTGCAACTGTTGAGACGCCACCCAAGGTAACTGTGCAAATCATTTCAAATTTCACGTTATCCCACCTAACGTCATTCATCATTAAATGCATTTGATTTTCTTGATTCTGTAACTGTTCATTCTCATAATTTCATTGCATTCTTTTTCAAATCCGTTTCTATATAAACTCCCTTCATCATATCATTTTCTCTTTTACGCATTCTTTCTCTCTCCGTGTATGCATTTCTGCAATTTGTTTGCCATTTTCTCTAACCCTAAACCTAAACATAAGAAGAAACCTAGAAATCTCAGTTGTGTGCAAATGGCTGCTTCTTCATCACATATTGCTGATTCTTCATCTCCTCCTCAACAACATCAACAAGAAAAAGAATAACTATTCTTTCCACCAGTCACTTGCTCGATTCCTCGGGAAGATTTAGAAGTTATTTGTGAGTTGATGGTTGACATTGATAATCTTGAAGAACATGGGTTTCTTCTCAGAGATAATATGGTCTTTCAAAGATGGTCATCGTTGTTTCTTGAGTTCTGTGGACCAGTCTATCCTGACCTGGTAAAAGAGTTTTGGGTTAATGCTTTCGTCATTCCTAAAGTAATAGTTTCTTTTGTTCATGGAAGATTCTTCTCAATCACTGAAGACCTTTTGAGAATGCTGTTTGATTTGAGAGATCCTGTTGGTGCTTTTGAAGTATCTCATAGAGAAAACTGGGATCATGTTCTTGCTGAACTATACCCAGATGTGACGAAGACTAAAAATGTCAAGGATTTGAAGGACATCTACAAAGTCTGGACAAAGATTCTTCTAGGCTGTTTCTATCACAGGAAAGCAACCTGTTCACCCAACTTCGTCAACAAAGAGTAACAATACATCATGTATTGTATTGGTACTCATAAGAAGGTTGATGTGACTTACATCATTTTCAATCATATGTGGACTGTTGTAAGAGATACTAGAGATAAGAACAGAACCAAGAAAGGAAATGTTATTCCTTTTGGAAGAATCATTACCAATCTTCTGGTTCAAACCAAGATGGTTGAAAAACTGGAATCTGCTGGAGTTATCAAGGATCCTGTTACTATCACTGGAAGTATCTCGAATGCCAATACCTTGAGGAAGATGAATCTTATTAAAGTTATTGGAAATGCTCCTCAACCTATTCCAGGAGTTAGAAACATAAGAGGTCCTGTGCTAGCTGAGTTTGAAATGTTTTTCAGAAATGAACTACCAGAAATTAAGGTTCACTATCTTAAAGTTCTCAGGGAAGGTGGTGATATTGATGCTCCTACTGGAGTAAGTCGTCAGAGACTTCCTACTTCCAAGGCTGGAGTATCAGAAGTTGTTCCAGAAGTTGTCCCAGAAGTTGCTTATCTTCAGGAAAGAAGAACAAAGCGCAAGCGAGATCTTCCTTCTGTCAGTGAAGAGAAGAGAAATCAAGAAGAAGCTACTGCTGAAGCTGATAAAGTGGTTATTGTTGAAAATGAATAAGAAGAACAAGAAGAAGATGAGAAAAAGAAGAAAAAGAAGAAGTCCAAGAAAGAAAAGAAAGAAGCTGATGAGAAATATGATGAGAAGGACGTAAAGAAAAATAAGAAGAAGAAAAAGAAAGTTGTTGTAGTTGAAAAGAGATCAGAAGAAGAAGTGAATCAAGAAGAAGTGAATAAGAAAGAAGAAGAGAAGGAAGCTACCAAAAATAGGAAAATTGCTCTAGAAAAGGTGAAGGCTGTTTATGAGAAGAAGAAGCGAAAGGCTATGGAAGATGATTCTGAGAGGCCTCAGAAGAAGAGCACTTCAGGTACTCATGTTTCTGAACCTGACTCTGTTTCTGTTTTAAATTCAGAATCTGTACCAACAGAAGTTCCTCAACCCTCTCAACCAGATATTCAACCAAAAATAGCCTCCACCATATCACCCTCACTTACCAAAGTTCTCACCCCTCCTTCTTCACCCATAACCAATGTTGTTTCTGACCAATCCATTGATACACTTGTTCTAGATATTCAACCCCTTCAAACACTCTTTCCCCCTCAAACAAATATCTCCATTTCTCAACCTCCTCCTCATACAAACTATTCCTCCATTGCTAACCCAGTTACCAACAATTCACCTGAATCAGAATCTAAAAGTACTAGTGAAGGATAGAAAAACACTTAGAAAGGGGGGTTTGAATAAGTGTAGCTTTAAAACTTGTAAGATAAAAACAATTTGCACAATGATTTTTATCCGGGTTCGTTGTTAACTAAACTACTCCAGTCCACCCCCTTGGAGTGATTTACCTCACCTGAGGATTTAATCCACTAATCACACTTGATTACAATGGTTTTCCACTTAGCCAACTGCTAAGTCTTCTAGAGTATCTTGATCACAACCTGATCACTCTAGGAACAAACTGCTTAGACAACTTCTAAGACTTGCTAGAGTATACTGATCAACAACCTGATCACTCTAGAACTTACAACTTAATGTAAACAAATTCTAAGAGTTTTACAATGCTTCTGAAAAGCTATAATCACAACTGTGATATTTCTCTTAAAGTTTAAGCTTAAATCTCACTAAGATATTACAACAGCAATGTAGTGAGCTTGATGATGAAGTTTGAGAGCTTTTGAATTTGACAGCGTTTCAGTTTAATGCGCAAGTGTTGTAATTAGTTAACCTTTGCTTCTCATCAGAACTTCATATTTATAGGCACTTGAGAAGATGACCGTTGGGACCATTTAATGCTTTGCGTAATCCGTACAGCATTGCATTTAATGTTTCACTCTTTTGTCAACTACCTCGAGCCTTGTTTCCGCTGTGTCTACTGACGTTGCCTTTAATAGCTTCTAACGTTCCTTTTGTCAGTCAGCGTAGCCTGCCAGTCTAGTACTTGCTTCTGATCTGATGTTTGTGTAAACAACGTTTGAATATCATCAGAGTCAAACAGCCTGGTGCAGAGCATCTTCTTGTCTTCTGACCTTGAAGAGCTTCTGAGCGTGATACCATGAGAACTTCAGTGCTTCTGCTTCTGATCTCAAGTTCTTCTGATGCTTCCATAGACCCATGTTCTGATTCTGCTTGACCATCTTCTGATGTCTTGCCAGACCATGTTCTGATGTTGCATGCTGAACCTTCTGAGTCAGTTGCTTCTTGCGCTGATTTTGTGCATACTCTTTGTATAATTCCTGAAATGGAAATTGCATAGTATTAGAGTACCACATTATCTCATACAACATTCATATCCTTGTTATCATCAAAACTAAGAATATTGATCAGAACAAATCTTGTTCTAACAATCTCCCCCTTTTTGATGATGACAAAAACATACATAAATGATATGAATTTGCGATCAGAATATCAGACGGCTAAAGACAATTACACAGCTATAGCACAAGCATATAGACAATGTGTGAATATGTCTCCCCCTGAGATTAACAATCTCCCCTTGAGATAAATAATCTCCCCCTGAAATAAATACTAGAAGAATTTAAATAAAAGACTTCTCTGAGTATTTCAGTTGAGACGTTCACATATGCTTAGATCTTCTGAACATTCACAACTTCTGATTCTTGCTTCCATAAGACAGCTTCAGAACTTGAATTTCCTAGATCTTCAGAATATTCATAGCTTCTGATTCTTGCTTCCATTGGACAGCATCAGAACTTGAATTTCTTCTTGAGTCATTGCATGCTAGATTATATCAGAACATTGTTGAATGTACCAGAGCATCATTAGAGCATCTCTACATCCTGAAATGTTACAGAACAAACTAGACGACAAAAGTCAGCATGAATGAATCAGAACATAAAATATGTATCAGAACATATAATTATGTATCAGAGCACACAAACATAAAATGTTGCAGAGCATATTTTGTAACTAAAACATGCATCAGAACATATAAACAATAAGAATGAAAGTATATTCTATCATCAGAATATCAGAACATTCTTCCTTCTTGCTTCTGATCTTGAAGCTGTCATACCCCAAATTTGTCCTACCCTTTAATTTCTAACTGGCTTATGCTCCCTGTTTCATATGCATACCTTCATTAGGACATTTGCATGGCTTTGCATCCATTCATCAAATAAAACAGCTAAAAGCATGGGATCTAAGATCATGGAGCAAACTGGGGTCTCACATAGGCCTGGCACAAGCTTATTTATTTCCTCAAAAGGATGCTCGATGTTTGAACAGGAGATAATGATTGATTTAGTCCTTGAAACACACTTGATCAGAGGGTTTTAATTACAAGAGATTATCGGTTGGGAGCATTAATTCATTTGGATGAATTAGTTATACTACAAACATTGGTCCGTTCAAAGCGCTTCCATCACAGGTTATTGACTTAATTCATCTAAGTGAATTGTGTTACAAGTCGTTGATTAAAGATTCTCATTTCTGTTGTAAATTATGGGTTTGATGTCGTTCGAAATATTAAAGTGCAAAGTGTGAAAATCCGAACCTTAAGTCCTAGAATTGGAAATGAATGATACGAATTTGGAGGAAAGGATGGAATTTGAAGATGTGAGCTCACAGGTTGACTTTTGGTCAACAAAGTCAACCACGGAAAGTTGACTTGTGTTGACCAACTATTATTGTTTTGCTCATTTTGTGGAAATCGGCTATTACTACATTCTCAAGATATTGCGGTGTTTCCATTCAACAAGAAAGGAAAGGAAGACTTAAACCCAAAGTGATGCAAAGTGGAGGGAAATCATATGGGATTTAAAGTCAAAGCATACATTCTCATTCCAAGTAAATTACAAAGTCTATTCAAGCCTATTACAAGCATGGAAAACAAGGAGCTTACTTATACACAAAGTGTACTACATTCAATCTACAAAGTGAGCTAATACAGAATCACATGAAAAGAGATAAAATAGAATGTTGACCAAACCCAAGGCTGAATTTGAGTTATAATCGTATACAGCTAAGCTACATAAACATCATTTCATCACTAGTATCAAGTTCAGTATCATTACACAAACCATACAATACATACAAAATCCTAGCCATTCATACAAAGGATTCTCCAAGCCAAACCATCAAGACGAAGCCATACATACATCCTACTAATTCTCCATTTAACCTCCAGTCCATTACATAACAATTGTTACAAGAAATATCCACACAAAGTCATCGGTCTCCTAACATCCTAAGAGCAATCTTCATGTATTCTTCAAGTTCAGTCTTGTTTAAAACTTCTTCAAGTCATCTTCAGTAACCAAGTGATTTCACCCACACCTTTCAAACTTGCAAACCTACATAAAGCATACTCCACACCCATACTGAATATAAATCAGATTCTTCACTTTGAAGCCATATCATTCACTAATTTTCCAAACCTGCAAGACAATACCGTCATCGTCATCAGTTCGTTAACAAAATAGATCCTTGACAGTTTAAAGAAAATACAACACTAGACAATCCATCATTAATCCACCCAAGCTAGTCTAGTTCAAACTCAAACACATCATTACACCAGCATATATATAGTACAGTCCACACCAATTTGAAAATCCAGAAAAGAAAAGTGTTCAATGAAATCCAGCCCGCCACATATTCACAAAATCAATTCACATCACTAATCAGTATACGTTCACTTCAAAACCACATTAAAATCCTGCATCACATTTATAAATCCAAACATCTTCACAATTCAGACCTTTCACCTATTAGTTTCATATTCAGCAGCTATTAACATTCAACTTACATCAATTGCAAATTACCATTCTCACTAAACTACCCTAACTCCGAGCACCTACAGGAAACTAAAGCAAAAAATCAGAAGCCAATCTCAGAAAAATCATAAGGAAAACACTTGCTGCAACTTACACAAGTCAGTCCCAAAACCAATAAAGCGTGACGGTTCGAATCGCTCATGGAGGCATACAGAGTAACATCCCACTAGTTCTAAACAGAAATTCAGATTCTAACAGTGTATTTTAAGTTATCAGCCCTGCAACTACCATTTCCAGTCACACAAATAATCCTTCGAGCCAAACCGTGACGAAGCCAAACCCCATTTAAACACTTGAAAACCTGCAAGGAACGCACATTCAGATCAGCCTAAGGAACAATCCAAATGTTCACTCTATCATCAATAACCGAACTCAAAGAGAAAATAACCTGCAATTCAACCAACTTCTAACCTCACTTCATTCTAACTGCAACTATAAAGACAGTTAGCCAAACATTATCCACTGCTGGCCCTTAACTTAACTTAACCCCACTGTCAGTTAATATACTAATCCCTCCAAATTCTCTTTCAAACTTCACTCTCACAATAACCTTCTAACAGTTCCCCAACAACCTGTAACTAATTTTAAACCTCCCTATAACAGAATTTCAAATCACCCTTAACTTCCTAACTAATTCTCCAATCCACCAATCTACACCATTGATTCATAACTGATCCAATTTATAACAACTATAACCAACCACTCATAACCTTCAAACAGAATCATAACTGTCCAAACCTTCTAACCGTTTCCTAACCTCTCATATAACCAACCTAACAGAAAATCAGTTTAAAGCAATCTCCAAACCAAACTCCAAACCTGAATAACCAACTTCAAACCTCTTTAACAGACTCCAAACCACAAGTAACTGAAACCATTCCTCACTCCTATCCTAGTCAGCACCCGAACCTAGCTCATCACCTTCTCTATAAATTCAAACCTCTCCTCCACTTTATCTTCGTCAACCATTTTTTCACTCCTCACACACACGCCTCATTCTTCATCCTCTTCCACTCTCAATTCACATTCACACCATTTTCCATCTACTCCACTCATCTTCACCTTCTCCCTTAGTTCACTCTGCTTTTTTCTCAATCTCCCACCTCACCTCATTAAAGCTCGTGAACCTATAGTTGTCAGAGCTTCATCAATGGAAGCTCTGAACCGTTGAGCTTGGCCTTCAATCCTCACCTCACCGCAACTTCACCACCTCTAATCGTCATCATCCTCAGCACTCCCTCGTCTCAAGCTTACGCACAATTCACAGAAAATCACAACCAAAGAAAAAGGGGGAGAAGAAGTGAAACATGAACAGAAGAAAGACAAGAGAAAAATCGGTAATCGGATTGAGACTCACCTGAGAATCGTAACAAAATCTCTTCAATCCTCTCTTCAACAAAAAGGAGAAATTCTCAGTACGACTTCTCAACAATTACTTTCATCATCTTCTCAACAACACGGAACGTTCATCATCATATCTGAATCGTCAATCATCATCATCTTTGTCTCTTGTTCTTGGCGCCATCACACTATTGTCATCACCGAAGCATCGGAGTCTTCCTTCGCGTTGAGTTTGTGTTGGCGGAGTGGGGAACCGATAGAGCGACGAGAGAAACTGAGAGGAAAGAGACGAGCGGACGGAGGGAAATGAGGGACGAAGTCGTTCCGTTCTCATGGCGGTGACGATAGACCTTGATCGGAGAAGAAGAGATTTTCGCCGCCGTTGCGTTTGGTGAAGGAGAAGAAGCTCAGAGAATTAGGAGCGTCACAACTCAAGTAACCTTAAATTCCTCTTTTACTTGTTTTTAATTAACAATTAGAATTAGTTAGATTTAATTAGGCTAATTGGTGTTAATTAGGGTTTAATTGAAACCAAGTGAGGTTAATTGAACTAATCTGAATAAAAATCTGGATCATCAAACATCCTGGGCCGTTTTACATTTTACACCCCCGCCATGGCCCAGCATCATCTCGCCATTTTCGTTTAATAACAAAGACTCTTGGGCCAAATTGCTAGATCGACACCCCCTTTGGCCCAAACCACCACCATTTTTGGTGGATAAGAAAATCTATAATCAAAAAGATCCTTATGGGCCTCCTCTGACCGGGCCTGCGCCTGTTCTTCCAGCTACACTCCTTAATCCATTTCACACCCCTGATTCACATAAGAACTTGATAGTTTTAGGTTTTCTACTACATTTTGATAATAAATGCATATAAAATCAATAAAAACTTGATGGATTGTTTTTAGAGTTTAATTTTTAGTTTCTTTTAGAAATTTCTTCATGAAAATCAATAACAAAATTTGTTAGTTTCAATTAGGTGATCTTAGGATTAATGCTAGACTTTTAGAAATCTCATTCAAAAACTCATAAAAATAGTAGTATTTTTTAGTTTAATTTTGCACTAATGCTTGAATTGTTTTTGTACCATTTCCATGTTATTTTTATATAATTGTTGCGTGATTTTGTTGCTAGCTTTTGGCCACATTTTAGGCCTACTTTGTTAATATCATTAGTATGCTCCTTTTAGAATTGATTCCCTTAACATAACTTTAGATTTAGACTCCCTTTGCATAAATAACCATTAGGTTAGCAATTAGGCTAGCCTCCCCCATTCTCATTCTTTTTCTTTTACAACATAAAACATCTAACAAATATTCAAATAAAATCCCATAAAAAAATACCAAGAAAATACTTAAAAAACATTAATAAAAAAGTGAAAATCATTAAAAAGGGAATGGAAGCTTGAATCTCCCTTGCTTTAGGGAATCATTCGAGTGCTTGGATCTCCCTTGCTTTAGGGAACCATTCGGGCGTAAGTTCCCAAATTCTAAAAGACACAAACCAAAGAGTAACTCGAGTTTCCCTTGCCTTAGGGATTTCCTCGAAACACTCAAACTCTCTCTCTCTCTTCTCTCCTTTCTTAAGGGCATTGTTATCTCCGCTCTATTGCATCCTAGGCTGTCCCCTTATGCAAGAGCGCGAGCGTTAACTCCACCCAACTAAAAAACACAAAAACAAACAGAAAATCTTGAGCCGAACTACGGCGCTCTGATTCCTGAAAAGGATACGTAGGCATTGGGTTGCGGGGCCTGAACGAGCACACTTGTAAATAATTCCTTCTTTTCCCCGTATTTCTTTTGCATTCATTCGCATTTAGACATAGACATAGTATACACCCTTTAGATAGAAACAAACATAGGTGGATACCATCGAGTACGATGGGCGCGAGGGGTGCTAGCACCTTCCCCTCGCGTAACCAACTCCTCTGGTCGCAAGAGCCTGTTCCTTCCCTTGTTAGGTTTCCTGGTATTCCTTTCCTTTATGGGATAAATATATTGGTGGCGACTTTGTTCATTTTTTCGCGAGCGTGCGACAGAAGCTTTATAGCACTCAGCTTACTTCAATCTCCATATGCTTGATTCTTTATAGAATTGCATTTCCTCATCTCTTTGCTTCTCATGTTGAGCTTTAAAGAGGATCTTCAATTCCTGCAAGACAACACTCAAAAACATAGAACTTTGCAAGTTCTGTTAGAAATGTGGAGCCTTTCTCCCAACAACTGATAAAATAAATCAGATCATTTATCACATTTTTCTCCCCCTTTTTGTCATAACATCAAAAACATAAAAGATTCAGATGAAAAACACGACAAACACATAGAAGAAAAAAAATAATTTTCATTAAGCACGGAGAAAAGGTTCAGAAGTACAAGAGGAAGGGCAAGAGAAGATGCAAAGAAAAACAGATGCAGCAAAGCAAAAGGAAACAGTCTAAGACTCAATCTAAAATGACCCTAGCTTCGACATGATCTTGGCCAGCATATCATGAATCCCACTGTTGCTCTCATTCTGCCTTTCCATGAAAGCACGAAACTCAGCGTTGATTGATCTCTGCTCATCCTGGTGCTTCTGAATAACTTCCAAGGTCCTTGCAAGACGGGAAGGTTCATCAGAAGAAGCTTCACAACTTCTTTCCAGAGGGATGGCATTCTGATCCGCAGCTTCCATGATCAGATCATTTGCAGGATTTTCCTCAACAGGAATTGTTTCAGCAACATGATCTTCAGCATCTGCTTCTTCCATAGAAGCATCTCCATAGTTTGCAGCAGGAACCTCAGAATCTCCATTCTCAAGTGCCTGAAGAATGGCAGCAAGATTCCTAGAAGCAGAAGGACCTTCAACTTCTGGTGGGTCAACAACTTCTGGAATGACCAAGCTTGGGTCTTCCTTAGAAGGATTTTCCCTCAGAAAGTCAAAGAGCGTTCTGAAGTCTCCGAGCAGAACAGGATATTGAGGTCTCCAGACCACAATTTCCCTGCAAGGGTTAGCTTCCATTGCAGCAGCAATTCTTGCTTCTTCCAGCTCATTCCAGCTAATCACTTCACTTTTGAACAACTCCAGACAAATGATAGGTTCAGGTTCAGGAGGGTTGAAGGTGAATTTGTAGTCAGGGTAGAGAAGGCAGTAAGGGTTGGATTTTCTGGTAGCTAGGGGATGGGATAGAGACGATGGAGGTGCGGTGTTTGAAGAGGATGGAATATCAGTGAAGGGGGTTGATGAGGAAGGTATATCTATGGGTGTGGAAAGGATGGTAGTTAAGGGGGTAGGGTTGAGAACTTGAGAAGATGATGGTGTTTGCAAGCTATTAGGTAAAGGTGATATGGGGGTAGGAGTTTGTGCAGAAGGAGGTGATTGAGGAATATTTGTAGAGGTAAGGGTGTTTTGAGGTTCAGAAGGAGAAGGTTTGATAGGTGGAGGTTGGTACACTTGCCTGGAGAAGCATCTGAGTAGAAGAGAGTCTTTCTACTGGGCTTGATGAACTTGATGAGGAATACATGATGATGTTGCTTGGTTTCAGATCACAAACTAGGGTTTGAAAGAAACGAATGCAAAGAGAGAGATACACAAATGGAGAGAGAGAGAAAAAGATGAAATGAAGATGAAGCGGGTTATTTAAACGGTTTGAAAAAGAAAATAAAATAAAGTAAAAAGATAAACTGTTTAAAAGAAATGATTACAAAAAAAATGACATCAATATGCATTTAATGAGAAATGACATTAGGAGAGATAATGTGACAAAGTGAAATGATTTGCACAGTTACCTAGTGCAGCGTCTCCTCAACTGCACGCATGCTTGTCCAAAAATAGTGAACACGTGTTCATTTTCTGGAAAGACTGGTGACAGCTGTTTTGCTTTAAAAGAGCTTTTGAATCAACTTAGATAATGAAACGTTAGTAATAACAGAATCAGAACTTCTAATTGATTAGTATCACAACTTCTTATAGCTGCCTAGTCCTAACACATTTCAGAAAGTATTCATACAAAGATCTTCTCATCTTCTCATTCTGGACATAAGTCCATACTGATATTCTTCAGAATGTACTTAAACCTATCTTCAGCAAGGGGTTTTGTAAAGATATCAGCCCATTGATGGTCTGTATCCACAAAGTTCAAAGAAAGAACACCCTTCTGAACATAGTCCCTCATAAAATGATGTTTAATCTCAATATGTTTAGCTTTGGAATGTAAGATAGGATTCTTAGATAAACATATAGCAGAAGTATTATCACAGAAAATAGGAATGTTACTCTCATATATCTGATAATCTTCTAGCTGACTCTTCATCCATAGCATTTGTGTGCTACATCCAGCAGCAGCAACATATTCTGCTTCTATAGTTGAGAGAGCTATGGTAGCTTGCTTCTTGCTGTACCAGGAGATCAAATGACTTCCAAGGAATTGACAACTTCCAGAAGTACTCTTTCTTTCAATTCTATCTCCAGCATAGTCAGCATCACAGAATCCTACTAAGTTGTATTCTTTAGATCTTCTGAAGACTAAACCAACGTTAGTAGTACCTTTCAGATACCTCAGAATTCTCTTAACAGCAGTTAAGTGAGATTCTCTAGGATCTGATTGGAATCTAGCACACAAACAAACACTGAATAGAATGTCAGGTCTAGAAGCAGTTAAGTATAGAAGAGATCCAATCATACCTCTGTACAACTTCTGATCCACCTTCTTACTTACCTCATCCTTACCTAGAACACATGTTGGATGCATAGGAGTTTTGGCTTCTTTGCTTTCAGAAAGATTAAACTTCTTCAGAAGTTCTTTCACATACTTCGTTTGATGAACATAGGTTCCATCAGAAGTTTGATTGATTTGAATCCCAAGGAAATACTTGAGTTCACCCATCATACTCATTTCAAATTCAGCCTGCATAGACTTAGCAAACTCCTTTCCAAGTGAAGCATTAGATGTTCCAAAGATAATATCATCAACATAAATTTGAAAAATTAAAATATCCTTCTTAGATGTTTTACAGAAAAGAGTTGTGTCCACTTGACCTCTAGTGAAACCATTGTCCAGAAGGAAAGAACTTAATCTTTCATACCAAGCTCTGGGAGCTTGCTTCAATCCATACAATGATTTCTTAAGTTTGAAAACATATTCTGGAGACTTAGAGTCTTCAAAACCAGGAGGTTGATGGACATAGACTTCTTCATCTATATAACCATTTAAGAAGGCACTCTTAACATCCATCTGATACAGAGTGATGTTATGTTGAGTGGCAAAAGAAATCAATAAGCGAATAGATTCTAACCTGGCCACTGGTGCAAAGGTTTCTGTATAGTCAATCCCTTCTTGGTGACTATATCCCTGAGCCACCAGTCTGGCTTTGTTTCTTACCACTTCTCCCTTTTCGCTAAGCTTGTTTCTGAACACCCACTTAGTACCAATGATGTTAAATCCTTTTGGTCTAGGAACCAAATCCCATACATCATTCCTTGTAAACTGATTTAGTTCTTCTTGCATGGCAATTATCCAGTCTGGATCTTCTAGAGCTTGATCAACAGAAGTTGGCTCGATCAAAGAAACAAGACCTAATTGACATTCTGCATTGTTCTTAAGGAATGCTCTTGTTCTGATGGGATCGTCTTTCTTTCCAAGGATCACATCTTCTGAGTGAGCTAAGGAGAGTCTAGAAGATCTTCTGACTGTTGGCTCTTCAGAAATCATGAGATTCTCTAAAGATGCAGCAACTTGATCTTCTGATCCATTGCTTCTGAGACTTTCAGCTTCTGGAGCTTTACTTCTTGGTTCTACAGCTTCTGATATGCCAATATCTATATCTGCAAAATTCTCAAACTGCTTTGGTTTTTCAAGTCCAAGCTTATCATCAAACCTGATATTGATTGATTCTTCTACAACCAATGTTTTAGTATTGTATACTCTGTAGCCTTTAGAGCGTTCAGAATATCCAAGAAGAAAACATTTTTGTGCCTTAGAATCAAACTTACCAAGATGATCTTTAGTATTCAGAATAAAGCACACACATCCAAAAGGATGAAAATATGAAATGTTGGGCTTTCTGTTCTTCCACAATTCATAAGGAGTCTTATTTAGAATAGGTCTTATAGAGATTCTATTCTGAATATAACATGCAGTGTTTATTGCTTCTGCCCAGAAGTGCTTAGCCATATTGGTCTCATTAATCATGGTTCTGGCCATTTCTTGCAGAGTCCTATTCTTTCGCTCTACAACTCCATTTTGCTGTGGAGTTCTAGGGCAAGAGAAATCATGGGCAATACCATTTTCTTTGAAGAACTCCTCAAAGAATCTGTTCTCAAATTCGCCACCATGATCACTTCTGACCTTTATGATTTTGCACTCCTTCTCAGATTGGATCTGAGTGCAGAATTCAAAGAACACTGAATGAGACTCATCCTGGTGTTTTAAGAACTTTACCCATGTCCATCGGCTATAATCATCTACGATGACTAATCCATATTTCTTCCCTGTGACAGATGCTGTTTTGACTGGTCCAAACAAATCAATGTGCAGAAGTTCTAATGGCCTTGAGGAAGAGACAACATTCTTAGATTTGAATGCAGGTTTGGAGAACTTGCCCTTCTGACATGCTTCACAAAGAGCATCTGATTTATATTTCAGATTTGGGAGACCTCTGACCAGATTTAGTTTGTTAATCTGAGAAATCTTTCTCAAACTAGCATGTCCTAATCTTCTGTGCCAGACCCATTGCTCTTCAGAAACAGACATAAGGCAAGTCACCTTCTGCTTCTCAAGATCTGAAAGATCAATCTTATAGATGTTGTTCTTTCTCTTGCCTGTAAATAGGATTGAGCCATCCTTCTGACTTACAGCCTTGCAAGACTTTTGATTGAAGATTATATCATAACCATTGTCACTTAATTGGCTTATGGACAATAAGTTATGTGTTAATCCTTCTACAAGAAGTACATTAGTTATGGAAGGAGAGTTACCAAAACTTATGGTTCCAGAGCCAATAATCTTGCCCTTCTGATCTCCTCCAAACTTGACTTCTCCACCAGACTTAAGCACCAGGTCTTGGAACATAGACCTTCTTCCCGTCATGTGTCGCGAGCACCCAGAGTCCAGGTACCATGACATTTTGTGCTTTGTCCTCTTTGCAGCTAAGGATATCTGCAACAGAAATTATCTTCTCCTTAGGTACCCACAATTTCTTGGGTCCTTTCTTGTTAGTTTTCCTCAAGTTCTGATTGAACATGGGTTTAGCATGATAATTAACAGGAGGAACAGCATGATATTCTTTAGGTTCAAATTTATGTGAGGTATCACCCTCATAGCCAACGCCAAACCTTCTGTTTCCAGAAACACCATATATCATAGAAGCAAGATGACTTCTGCCAATACTTCTAGATAGGAACTTTCTGAAGCTCGAGTCATATTCTTTCAGAATATGATTGAGACTAGGAATGGATTTTTCTGATTCAGAAGGAGATCCACTATCATTGGATAATTTTAAAACTTTTTCTTTCAGTTCAGAATTTTCCACTTCCAGCTTCTTAGTTTCAAATTCAAATTGCTTTTTCAGCTTTTTGTATTTGATACTAAGGTGAGCCTTGAGTTCCAGAAGTTCAGTCAAGCTGGAAACTAATTCATCTCTAGATAGTTCAGAAAATACCTCTTCAGAATCTGATTCTGATGTAGATTCTGATCCATCATCCACTGTGGCCATCAGTGCAAAGTTGGCTTGCTCTCCTTCAGAGTCTGATTCTGATTCAGAATCATCCCATGTTGCCATAAGACCTTTCTTCTTATGAAACTTCTTCTTTGGATTCTCCTTCTGAAGTTTTGGACATTCATTCTTGAAGTGTCCAAGCTCATTGCACTCATAGCAGACAACTTTCTTCTTGTCAGATCTTCTGCCACCAGAAGATTCTCCTCGTTCAAATTTCTTTGAACTTCTGAAGCTTTTGAACTTCCTTTGTTTGCTTTTCCAGAGTTGGTTTACCCTTCTGGAGATCATGGACAGTTCATCTTCTTCTTCTGATTCTGATTCTTTAGAATCTACTTCTTCAGCCTGAAAAGCGTTAGTGCATTTTTTAATATTAGATTTTAATGCAATAGACTTACCTTTCTTCTGAGGCTCATTTGCATCCAGCTCTATCTCATGCCTTCTCAAGGCACTGATTAGCTCTTCTAAAGAAACCTCATTCAGATTCTTTGCAATCTTGAATGCAGTCACCATTGGACCCCATTGAAGGATAGAAAAACACTTAGAAAGGGGGGGATTGAATAAGTGTGACTTTAAAACTTGGACGATAAAAATAAATTGCACAATTATTTTTATCCTGGTTCGCTGTTAACTAAGCTACTCCAGTCCACCCCCGCAGAGATGATTTACCTCAACTGAGGATTTAATCCACTAATCGCACGGATTACAATGGTTTTCCACTTAGTCCGCAACTAAGTCTTCCAGAGTCTTCTGATCACACACTGATCACTCCAGGAACAACTGCTTAGATACCCTCTAAGACTTTTCTAGAGTCTACTGATCAACACGATCACTCTAGGCTTAGTTCACTCCTAAGACTTCCCTAGAGTATTCTGATCAACACGATCACTCTAGTTACAAACTGCTCAGCCAACTGCTAAGACTTCCTAGAGTATACTGATCACACGATCACTCTAGTTCCTTACAACTTAATGTAATTCTAAGAGTATTACAAATGCTTCTTAAAAGCGTTAATCACAACTGTGATATTTCTCTTAACGTTTAAGCTTAATCTCACTAAGATATTACAACAGCAATGTAGTGAGCTTTGATGAAGATGAAGATTCTGAGTTTAGATTTGAACAGCGTTTCAGCAAGTTTGATATAAGTTGTTTTGGTGCAGAATCGTTAACCTTGCTTCTCATCAGAACTTCATATTTATAGGCGTTGAGAAGATGACCGTTGAATGCATTTAATGCTTTGCGTGTTCCGTACAGCATTGCATTTAATGTTATACGCTTTTGTCAACTACCTCGAGCCTTGTTCACGCTGTGTCTACTGACGTAGCCTTTAGTAGCTTTTAACGTTCCTTTTGTCAGTCAGCGTGGTCTGCCACGTGTACTTCCTTCTGATCTGATGTTTGTGAATACGACGTTTGAATATCATCAGAGTCAAACAGCTTGGTGCATAGCATCTTCTGATCTTCTGATCTTGAAGTGCTTCTGAGCGTGATACCATCTTCTGATCTTCAGTGCTTCTGATCTCATGTTCTTCTGATGCTTCCATAGACCCATGTTCTGATTCTGCTTCGACTATCTTCTGATGTCTTGCCAGACCATGTTCTGATGTTGCATGCTGAACCATTTGAGATACAACTTCTGAGCGCGGAATTATGCATACTCTTTATATATATTTCCTGAAAGGGAAATTGCATTGGATTAGAGTACCATATTATCTTAAGCAAAATTCATATTATTGTTATCATCAAAACTAAGATAATTGATAAGAACAAATCTTGTTCTAACAATCTCCCCCTTTTTGATGATGACAAAAACATATATAAATGATATGAATTTGCGATCAGAAAGAGTAGACGGCAAAAGACAAATTACACAGCTATAGCATAAGCATATGAATATGTCTCCCCCTGAGATTAACAATCTCCCCCTGAGATAAATAATCTCCCCCTGAAATAAATACTCGAAGAACTTTAATAAAAGACTTCCCTGATTATTTCGGTAGAGACGATCATATAAGCTTCTGCCTTCAGAGAATTCATAGCTTCTGACTTCTGCTTCCATTGGACAGCTTCAGAACTTGAATTTCTTTAGATCCTTAGAACACTCACAGCTTCTGATTCCTGCTTCCATCGTGGACAGCTTCAGAACTTGAATTTCTTTGATCTTCAGAACATTCACAGCTTCTGACTTCTGCTTCCATTCAGGACAGCTTCAGAACTTGAGTTTTCTGGATCTTTTAGAACATTCACATCTTCTGATTTCTGCTTCCCTCGGATAGCTTCAGAACTTTGAATGTCTACCAACATCACTTCATGCTAGATTTGTATCAGAACATTGTTGAATGTACCAGAGCATCATCTGAGCATCTCTACATCCTGAAATGTTACAGAACAAAAACTAAACGACAAAAGTCAGCATGAACGAGTTAGAACATAAAATGTATGTTTGAACACATTATATGTATCAGAGCCATATAGGCTGAAAATAATGTATCAGAGCAAATAATGTATCAGAGCCATAACATTATATGTATCAGAGCAAATAGAATTTTGTCAGAACAGGATAGACAATGATATTCAAATTCTATTATCAGTGCTTCTGATTCATTCTTCTTTCTTGCTTCTGATCTCTGAAGCTTGACAGCACTCAGCTTGCTTCAGTTTCCAAGAGCTTATTCCTTTTACAGAATAACGCTTCTTATGGTTTTGCTTCTAGTGTTTGCTTTTTGCTTTGAAGATTCTCTTCACTTCTTTATACCTGCAAAACACTTAAACCATATAGAACTTGCAGTTCTTGTTAGTGAATGTGTGGGAGCTTTTACCCAGCAACTGATAGATTTAATCAAATCATTTATCATTTATCTTCTCCCCCTTTTTGTCATAACATCAAAAAGAATATTTCAAAAGATTCAGATGCATAAGACAAAAGAAAACATTTACTGGAATGTAAAACACAAAGAAACTTTTCATTGATAATCAAAAGATATTACAAAAGGTTCCTATGTTTAACAAGATGAGAAACATTCCTAGCAAATACAAAGTAGAATTTCCAAAGAGGAAATGACTACAAAAATTAAAAAATACAACATTCGGTCAAGAAACTCAACATAGAAGTTGAGCATATCTTCCCACAACTCAAGAAAGTCTTCTGTCTTTGGATGAAAGTTGATAACAACATCAAAGAAGGATCTGACTTGAGAGGTATTAGAAGAGCCATCCCGAGATGCACAGAGATCTGTCGCCTTTGAGTCATAGATCTTCAACAGGCTAAGGTTGAACGCTGGGTTTTGAGAAATGAAAAACGAGAGAGAGAGAGAGAGAGAGAGAGAAAAAAAAAACTTTAAGAGGAAAACAGAGAGATAGGAAACCAAAAACCATTTTGGAGAGTATTTAAAAAGAAATAAAATGAAACGAATGATGACTAGCATTTAATGTTACGTGACGTGAGGAGAGATAATAAAGACAAATGAGGTGACTAGCACAGTTACCTATGGTCGGCGTCCCTTCAACTGCACGCGCGCTTATCCATGAATAGTAACGACAGGTTTACCATCCCGAGATAAAACGTAACAGCTGTTTTGCTTTAAAAGAGGTTCTGAATCAACTTAGACAATGAAACGTTAGTAATAACCGAATCATAATTTCTAAAAGAATTCAATCAGAACTTCTGATTAAAAAAAATGTTCCACATTCATTTCAGAAGATACTCATACGTGAGAACTTCTCATCTTCTCATTCTGGGCATAAATCCATACTGATGTTCTTCAGAATGAACTTAAACCTATATTCAGCCAGGGGTTTTGTAAAGATATCAGCCCATTGATGGTCTGTATCAACAAAGTTTAAAGATATAACACCCTTCTGAACATAGTCCCTTATGAAATGATGTTTTATCTCAATATGTTTAGCTTTTGAATGAAGAATAGGATTCTTAGATAAACATATAGCAGAAGTATT
The DNA here is from genome assembly GCF_029867415.1 of Vicia villosa. NCBI lineage: Eukaryota > Viridiplantae > Streptophyta > Magnoliopsida > Fabales > Fabaceae > Vicia > Vicia villosa. The sequence goes on along the minus strand of NC_081185.1, from coordinate 60,438,369 downwards.
ATCACAGAATATAGGAATGTTACTCTCAAATATCTGATAATCTTCTAACTGACTCTTCATCCAGAGCATCTGTGTACTACAACCAGCAGCTGCGACATATTCTGCTTCTGTGGTTGATAGAGCAATGGTTGCTTGCTTCTTGCTGTACCAAGAGATCAAATGACTTCCAAGAAATTGGCAACTTCCTGAAGTACTTTTTCTTTCAATTCTGTCTCCAGCATAATCAGCATCACAGAATCCTACTAAGTTGTATTCTTTAGATTTTCTGTAAACTAAACCAACATTAGTAGTACCTTTCAGATACCTTAGAATTCTCTTAACAGCAGTTAAATGAGATTCTCTAGGGTCTGATTGGAATCTAGCACACAAACAAACACTGAACAGAATGTCAGGTCTAGAAGCAGTCAGATATAGAAGAGATCCAATCATACCTCTGTATAACTTCTGATCTACCTTCTTACTTACCTCATCCTTACCTAGGATGCATGTTGGATGCATAGGAGTTTTGGCTTCTTTGCAGTCTAGAAGATTAAACTTCTTCAGAAGTTCCTTCACATACTTGGTTTGGTGAACATACGTTCCTTCTGATGTTTGATTTATTTGTATTCCAAGGAAGTACTTGAGTTCTCCCATCATGCTCATCTCAAACTCAGCCTGCATAGACTTAGCAAACTCCTTTCCAAGTGTAGCATTAGATGTTCCAAAAATAATATCATCTACATATATTTGACAGATTAAAATATCCTTTTTAAAGGTTTTACAAAAGAGAGTAGTGTCCACTTTTCCTCTAGTGAAACCATTATCCAGAAGGAAAGAACTTAAGCGTTCATACCAAGCTCTGGGAGCCTGTTTCAATCCATACAATGATTTCTTAAGTTTAAAAACATGATTAGGAGACATAGAGTCTTCAAAACCAGGAGGTTGATGGACATAAACTTCTTCATCTATATAACCATTTAAGAAGGCACTCTTAACATCCATCTGATAGAGAGTGATGTTATGTTGAGTGGCAAAAGAAATTAATAAGCGAATAGATTCTAACCTGGCCACTGGTGCAAAGGTTTCTGTATAATCAATTCCTTCTTGCTGACTATAACCCTGAGCCACCAGTCTGGCTTTGTTCCTTACCACTTCACCTTTCTCACTGAGCTTGTTTCTGAAGACCCATTTTGTACCAATTATATTGAATCCATCTGGTCTAGGAACAAGATCCCAAACATCATTCCTTGTAAACTGATTTAGTTCTTCTTGCATAGCAATTATCCAGTCTGGATCTTCTAGAGCATGATCAACAGAAGTTGGCTCGATCAAAGATACAAGACCTAATTGACAGTCTGCATTGTTCTTAAGGAATGCTCTTGTTCTGATTGGATCATCCTTCTTTCCAAGAATGACATCTTCTGAGTGACCAGAGATGAGTCTGGATGATCTTCTGACAGATGGTTCTTCAGAAATACTTAGATCCTCCAGAGAAGCTGATACTTGATCTTCAGATTCTTTGCTTCTGAGAAGCTCTGCTTCTGATGCGTTGCTTCTTGGCTCAACAACTTCTGATATGTCAATATCATAACCTGCAAAATTATCAACCTGCTTTGGTTTTTCAGAACCAAGCTTATCATCAAACCTGATATTGATTGATTCTTCTACAACCAATGTTTCAGTATTGTATACTCTGTAGCCTTTTGAGCGTTCAGAATATCCAAGAAGGAAACATTTTTGTGCTTTGGAATCAAACTTACCAAGATGATCTTTAGTGTTCAGAATAAAGCATACACATCCAAAAGGATGGAAATATGAAATGTTGGGCTTTCTATTCTTCCACAATTCATAGGGAGTCTTATTTAGAATAGGTCTGATAGAGATTCTATTCTGAATATAGCATGCAGTGTTTATTGCTTCTGCCCAGAAATGCTTAGCCATATTGGTTTCATTGATCATGGTTCTGGCCATTTCTTGCAGAGTCCTATTCTTTCGTTCTACAACCCCATTTTGCTGTGGAGTTCTAGGACAAGAGAAATCATGGGCAATACCATTTTCTTTGAAGAATTCTTCAAAGGATCTGTTCTCAAATTCACCACCATGATCACTTCTGACCTTTATGATTTTACACTCTTTTTCAGATTGAATCTGAATGCAGAAATCAAAGAACACTGAATGAGTCTCATCCTTGTGTTTCAAGAATTTTACCCATGTCCAGCGACTATAATCATCTACGATGACTAATCCATATTTCTTTCCTCTGACAGATGCTGTTTTGACTGGTCCAAACAGATCAATGTGCAAGAGTTCTAATGGCCTTGAGGTAGAAACAACATTCTTGGACTTGAACGCAGGTTTGGAGAACTTTCCCTTCTGACATGCTTCACAAAGAGCATCTGATTTGAATTTCAGATTAGGGAGTCCTCTGACCAGATTCAGTTTGTTAATCTGAGAAATCTTTCTCAAACTAGCATGACCTAATCTTCTGTGCCAGACCCACTGCTCTTCAGAAACAGACATAAGACAAGTCACCTTCTGACTCATAAGATCTTGCAGATCTGTCTTATAGATGTTGTTCTTCCTCTTGCCTGTAAATAGGATTGAGCCATCCTTCTGATTTACAGCCTTGCAAGACTTTTGATTGAAGATTATATCATAACCATTGTCACTTAATTGACTGATAGATAAGAGGTTATGAGTTAATCCTTCTACAAGAAGTACATTAGAAATGGAAGGAGAGTTACCAGACTTTATAGTTCCAGAGCCAATTATCTTGCCCTTCTGATCTCCTCCAAACTTGACTTCTCCTCCAGACTTAAGCACCAGGTCTTGGAACATAGACCTTCTTCCTGTCATGTGTCGCGAGCATCCAGAGTCCAGGTACCATGACATGTTGTGCCTTGTCCTTTTTGCAGTCAAGGATATCTGCAATAGGAATAATCTTATCCTTAGGTACCCACATTTTCTTGGGTCCTTTCTTGTTAGAGTTTCTCAAGTTCTGATTGAACTTGGGTTTGACATTATAAGCAATAGGAGGAACAGCATGATAATTTTTAATATGAGTTTCATGATATTTCCTAGGTTGTGTCACATGCTTCTTAGTGTGTGTAATGTGAAAACTTTGAGCATGTGAAGTGTGCCTAATATCATGTGAGTGGCCATACTTGAACTGATCATACAATGGCTTGTATGTGATTTTCATCTCATCAACAGGTTCAAGTTTGTATGGGATTTCACCCTCAAAACCAATGCCGACTCTTTTGTTTCCAGACACAGCATATATCATAGAAGCTAGCTGACTTCTGCCAATACTTCTAGATAAGAACTTCCTGAAACTTAAATCATATTCTTTCAGAATATGGTTTAGACTGGGAGTGGATTTTTCTGAATCAGAAGGAGATCCAACATTATTGGATAATTTTAAAAGTTTTTCTTTTAATTCAGAATTCTCCAACTCAAGCTTCTTTGTTTCAAATTCAAATTGCTTTTTCAGCTTTTTGTATTTGAGACTAATCTGAGACTTGAGTTCCAGAAGTTCAGTTAGACCGGAAACTAACTCATCTCTAGTAAGTTCAGAAAATACCTCTTCAGAATCTGATTCTGATGTAGATTCTGATCCGTCATCTTCTGTCGCCATCAGCGCACAGTTGGCCTGCTCATCTTCTGAATCATCTTCTGACTCATCCCAGGTTGCCATAAGACCTTTCTTCTTATGAAACTTCTTCTTGGGACTTTCCTTCTGAAGATTTGGACATTCATTCTTGTAGTGTCCAGGCTCATTGCATTCATAGCACATGACCTTCTTCTTGTCAAATCTTCTTTCATCAGAAGATTCTCCACGTTCAAATTTCCTTGAACTTCTGAAGCCTCTAAACTTCCTTTGCTTGGTCTTCCAGAGTTGATTTAGCCTTCTGGAAATCATGGACAGTTCATCTTCTTCTTCAGATTCTGATTCTTCAGGATCTTCTTCTTTGGCCTGAAAAGCGTTAGTGCATTTCTTGATATTATATTTTAATGCAATAGACTTACCTTTCTTTTGAGGCTCATTTGCGTCCAGCTCAATCTCATGGCTTCTCAAGGCACTGATCAGCTCTTCCAGAGAAACTTCATTCAGATTCTTTGCAATCTTGAATGCAGTCACCATAGGACCCCATCTTCTCGGTAAGCTTCTGATGATCTTCTTTACGTGATCAGCCTTGGTGTATCCCTTGTCAAGAACTCTCAATCCAGCAGTAAGAGTTTGAAATCTTGAAAACATCTTTTCAATGTCTTCATCATCCTCCATCTTGAAGGCTTCATACTTCTGGATTAAAGCTAGAGCTTTAGTCTCCTTGACTTGAGCATTTCCCTCATGAGTCATTTTCAAGGACTCATATATGTCATAGGCCGTTTCCCTGTTAGATATCTTCTCATACTCAGCATGAGAGATAGCATTCAGCAAAACAGTTCTGCATTTATGATGATTCCTGAAAAGCTTCTTTTGATCATCATTCATTTCTTGCCTTGACAGCTTCACGCCACTGGCATTTACTGGATGTTTGTAACCATCCATTAGAAGATCCCATAGATCACCATCTAGACCCAGAAAGTAACTTTCCAGTTTATCTTTCCAGTATTCAAAGTTTTCACCATCAAATACCGGCGGTCTAGTATAACCATTGTTACCGTTGTATTGCTCAGCAGAGCCAGATGTAGATGCAGGTGTAGGTGTAGACTTTTCACTTTCATCAACCATCTTTTAAATGAAGCGTTTTTCTCTTCCTGAATCTTTTCTAAACACGGTTAAGTGCTTGCACCTTAGAACCGGCGCTCTGATGCCAATTGAAGGATAGAAAAACACTTAGAAAGGGGGGGATTGAATAAGTGTGACTTTAAAACTTGGACGATAAAAATAAATTGCACAATTATTTTTATCCTGGTTCGCTGTTAACTAAGCTACTCCAGTCCACCCCCGCAGAGATGATTTACCTCAACTGAGGATTTAATCCACTAACCGCACGGATTACAATGGTTTTCCACTTAGTCCGCAACTAAGTCTTCCAGAGTCTTCTGATCACACACTGATCACTCCAGGAACAACTGCTTAGATACCCTCTAAGACTTTTCTAGAGTCTACTGATCAACACGATCACTCTAGGCTTAGTTCACTCCTAAGACTTCCCTAGAGTATTCTGATCAACACGATCACTCTAGTTACAAACTGCTCAGCCAACTGCTAAGACTTCCTAGAGTATACTGATCACACGATCACTCTAGTTCCTTACAACTTAATGTAATTCTAAGAGTATTACAAATGCTTCTTAAAAGCGTTAATCACAACTGTGATATTTCTCTTAACGTTTAAGCTTAATCTCACTAAGATATTACAACAGCAATGTAGTGAGCTTTGATGAAGATGAAGATTCTGAGTTTAGATTTGAACAGCGTTTCAGCAAGTTTGATATAAGTTGTTTTGGTGCAGAATCGTTAACCTTGCTTCTCATCAGAACTTCATATTTATAGGCGTTGAGAAGATGACCGTTGAATGCATTTAATGCTTTGCGTGTTCCGTACAGCATTGCATTTAATGTTATACGCTTTTGTCAACTACCTCGAGCCTTGTTCACGCTGTGTCTACTGACGTAGCCTTTAGTAGCTTTTAACGTTCCTTTTGTCAGTCAGCGTAGTCTGCCACGTGTACTTCCTTCTGATCTGATGTTTGTGAATACGACGTTTGAATATCATCAGAGTCAAACAGCTTGGTGCATAGCATCTTCTGATCTTCTGATCTTGAAGTGCTTCTGAGCGTGATACCATCTTCTGATCTTCAGTGCTTCTGATCTCATGTTCTTCTGATGCTTCCATAGACCCATGTTCTGATTCTGCTTCGACTATCTTCTGATGTCTTGCCAGACCATGTTCTGATGTTGCATGCTGAACCATTTGAGATACAACTTCTGAGCGCGGAATTATGCATACTCTTTATATATATTTCCTGAAAGGGAAATTGCATTGGATTAGAGTACCATATTATCTTAAGCAAAATTCATATTATTGTTATCATCAAAACTAAGATAATTGATAAGAACAAATCTTGTTCTAACACCCATCTTCTGGGTAAGTTTCTGATGATCTTCTTTACATGATCAGCCTTGGTGTAACCTTTGTCCAGAACTCTTAATCCAGTAGTTAGCGTTTGAAATCTTGAGAACATCTTCTCAATATCTTCATCGTCCTCCATCTTGAAGGCTTTATATTTCTGGATTAGAGCAAGAGCTTTGGTCTCCTTGACTTGAGCATTTCCTTCATGGGTCATTTTCAATGACTCATATATATCATGGGCAGTTTCCCTGTTAGATATCTTCTCATACTCAGCATGAGAGATAGCATTCAGCAAAACAGTCCTACATTTATGATGAATTTTGAAAAGCTTCTTTTGATCATCATTCATTTCTTGTCTTGTAAGCCTTACGCCAGTAGCATTCACTGGATGTTTGTAACCATCCACCAGAAGATCCCATAAGTCACAATCTAGACCAAGGAAGTAACTTTCCAGTTTATCTTTCCAGTATTCAAAGTTTTCACCATCAAATACTGGTGGTCTGGTATAACCATTGTTACCATTTCCATTGTATTGCTCAGCAGAGCCAGATGTAGATGTAAGTGTGTTTGTTGGAATTTCACCAGCCATCTTTTACTAAAGCGTTTTTCTCTTCCTGAATCTTTTCTAAACACGGTTAAGTGCTTGCACCTTGGAACCGGCGCTCTGATGCCAATTGAAGGATAGAAAAACACTTAGAAAGGGGGGGGTTTGAATAAGTGTAGCTTTAAAACTTGTAAGATAAAAACAATTTGCATAATGATTTTTATCCTGGTTCGTTGTTAACTAAACTACTCCAGTCCACCCCCTTGGAGTGATTTACCTCACCTGAGGATTTAATCCACTAATCACACTTGATTACAATGGTTTTCCACTTAGCCAACTGCTAAGTCTTCTAGAGTATCCTGATCACAACCTGATCACTCTAGGAACAAACTGCTTAGACAACTTCTAAGACTTTCTAGAGTATACTGATCAACAACCTGATCACTCTAGAACTTACAACTTAATGTAAACAAATTCTAAGAGTTTTACAATGCTTCTGAAAAGCTATAATCACAACTGTGATATTTCTCTTAAAGTTTAAGCTTAAATCTCACTAAGATATTACAACAGCAATGTAGTGAGCTTGATGATGAAGTTTGAGAGCTTTTGAATTTGACAGCGTTTCAGTTTAATGCGCAAGTGTTGTAATTCGTTAACCTTTGCTTCTCATCAGAACTTCATATTTATAGGCACTTGAGAAGATGACTGTTGGGAGCATTTAATGCTTTGCGTAATCCGTACAGCATTGCATTTAATGTTTCACTCTTTTGTCAACTACCTCGAGCCTTGTTTCCGCTGTGTCTACTGACGTTGCCTTTAATAGCTTCTAACGTTCCTTTTGTCAGTCAGCGTAGCCTGCCAGTCTAGTACTTGCTTCTAATCTGATGTTTGTGTAAACAACGTTTGAATATCATCAGAGTCAAACAGCCTGGTGCAGAGCATCTTCTTGTCTTCTGACCTTGAAGAGCTTCTGAGCGTGATACCATGAGAACTTCAGTGCTTCTGCTTCTGATCTCAAGTTCTTCTGATGCTTCCATAGACCCATGTTCTGATTCTGCTTGACCATCTTCTGATGTCTTGCCAGACCATGTTCTGATGTTGCATGTTGAACCTTCTGAGTCAGTTGCTTCTTGCGCTGATTTTGTGCATACTCTTTGTATAATTCCTGAAATGGAAATTGCATAGTATTAGAGTACCACATTATCTCATACAAAATTCATATCCTTGTTATCATCAAAACTAAGAATATTGATCAGAACAAATCTTGTTCTAACAACTAGTTCTTTAGCACAATTGTTTCGTGATTGCAACTTCACTCCTAAACCCCGTCCTGAAACTGAGCTTGTTGTGCTAGACGCTGAGTCAGAAGAAGTAGAATCATCTCTCACTCTTGATAGAGAACCTCAATCCTACTTCTTTCTGAACCCAGATTCTGCTATCACCAAACTCAAATCCCGCCGGGAATTTTCTGTTGGTGTATGTTTTGAATTTTTAAAACTAAAGATGCAGACAGGTTTAGAGACATTGAAGGCAGCACATCATGCCCGGATGGATGATGTTGCTTTGAGAAATCTCTAGAGGATCTTCAGAAGAAATATGAACTCTGAGTTTCTGAAACTTCAGAAAGCATGTGAAGCAGAAGCTCCAGGTCATCTTGGACTTCTCAGGCCCTATGAAGAATTTTGGGTCAGTCATCTCAGGGGCAGGTATTGTTTTGAAGAAAAAGAATTCGTTGATGAGCTTGCAGAAGATGTGCCTAAAGAAGTGCACTCACTTGCTATGGTTGTATGGAAGCCTCACTATAGCATTCTGACTGGAGACTTTCAGTCTTTATTCAACTAGCTAAGGGAGAATTCCTCAGAGAAAGCACCAGATATGGTATATCCAGCTGTTGAATATCCTTCAGAAGTTGCTGCTCCTACACCTCCAAAGAATCTGGCTGATATTCTTCAAGCTCTTGAGAATGAAGATTCTGATATCCCTGCTGCAGAATATGCGGAAGATGCTTCTATGTCAGAAGCTGATGCTGAGAATCACCCTGCAGAGAAACTTCCTGTTCAGGAAAATCAAGATGATGTTCTCATGATTGATGCTGCTGTTGAGCATGCTATTCCTTTGGATGATAGTTGTGAAGCTTCTTCTGATGAACCTTCTGTTCTGGTGAACGCCATGAAGGCTCTTCAAAAGAATCAAGCTGATCTTGCTTCTCGTTTGGATAAGCTTGAAGATACTCACAATGAGTTTTGCTCATTCATGAAGACGCAGTCTGCAAGCACTTCTGAGATTCAAAACCTTCTGGCCAAAATAGTTTCTAAGCTAGGCTAGTCGTAGTCCTTTGGCCTTAGTTGTTTTCTTGTTTCTTTCATCTGTTTCTTGCATCTGCTCCTATCTTTGTATCTTCTTATATTTTGTTGAATCAATGAAATATTATCTTCTTCTCTCATATTGTTTGTTTTTCATCTGAATCTTTTATATGCTTTTTGATGTTATGACAAAAAGGGGGAGAAACATGATAATTGATCTGGTTTACTATATCAGTTGCTGGGATTAAGTCTTAACATTCCTAACAATATTTGCAAGTTCTATGTCTTTGAGATTTTTTGCAAGATTGAAGATATTCTGAAAAAGCTCAACATGAGAAGCAAATACATGAGGAAAAGCAATTCTATAAAGAAACATGTTCTTGGAATTTGAAGCAAGCTTAGTGCTGTGAAGCTTCAAGATCAGAATCAAGAAGGAAGAATGTTCTGATATTCTCGTGGCAGAATATGCTCTAACACATTCTTATCCCTCATATGTTCTGATACATATTCTTTTTAAGAACTTATCAAAGTTTGCTCTGATAGTTTTCTAGCATTGCTCTGATACATGTTCTTTCTTAAAAGAATGTTCTGATTCATTCATGCTCTGACTTTTTTCGTCTAGTTTGTTTTGAAACATTTCAGGATGTAAAGATGCTTTGATGATGCTCTGGTACATTCAAGAATGTTCTGATACAATCAAGCATGCTATGATTCAAGAAGAAATTCAAAGCTCTGAAGCTGTCCTATGGAAGCAAGAAGCAGAAGCTCTGAATGTTCTGAAGTTCTAGGCAAATGTGAACGTCTCGATTGAAATGGAAAATACTCAGGGAAGTCTTTTATTTATAAATTCTTCTAGTATTTATTTCAGGGGGAGATTGTTAATCTCAGGGGGAGACATATTCACACACTATGTTAATATGCTTATGCTATAGCTATGTAATTGTCTTTAGTCATCTGATATTCTGATTGCAAATTCATATCAATTATATATGTTTTTGTCATCATCAAAAAGGGGGAGATTGTTAGAACAAGAATTGTTCTGATCAATATTCTTAGTTTTGATGATAACAATGTATATGAATTTTGTATAAGACTATGTGGTACTCTAATCCTATGCATTTTCCATTTCAGGAAATATATGATGAGTATACACAATTCAGCGCAAGAAGCACTGACTCAGAAGGTTCAAGTATGCAACATCAGAACATGCTCTCGCAAGACATCAGAAGATGGTCAAGCAGAATCAGAACATGGTCTATTGAAGGATCAGAAGAACTTGAGTTCAGAAGCAGAAGCACTGAAGTTCTTATGGTATCACGCTAGAAGCACTTCAAAGTCAGAAGACGGGAAGATGCTCTGCACCAAGCTATTTGACTCTGATTAATTCAAATGTTGTATCTACAAAGATCAGATCAGAAGCAAGTACAAGATGGCAGGCTATGCTGACTGACAAAAGGAACGTTAGAAGCTATTAAAGGCAAAGTCGGTTAAAGCAGGAAAAGCAAGGCTCGAGGTAGTTGACAAAAGAGTGAAACATTAAATGCAATGCTGTACGGATCACGCAACACATTAAATGCTCCCAACGGTCATCTTCTCAAAACGCCTATAAATAGTGAAGTTCTGATCAGAAGCAAGGTTACCAATTTACGAACAACTCTTTCAATCTTGCTGAAACGCTGCTGAATCAAAAGCTATCAAACTTCATCTTCAACCTCACATTACTTTTGTAATATCTTAGTGAGATTTAAGCTTAGAACTTAAGAGAAATATCACAGTTGTGATTATAGCTTATTAATAAGCATTGTAATACTCTTGTAAGAATTTGTTTACATTAATTTGTAAAAGGTTCCTAGAGTGATCAAGGTGTGATCATAATACTCTAGAAGACTTAGAGGGTATCTAAGTGGAAAACCATTGTAATCAAGGTTGATTAGTGGATTAAATCCTCGGGTGAGGTAAATCACTCTAAGGGGGTGGACTGGAGTAGTTTCGTTAACAACGAACCAGGATAAAAAGCAATGTGCAATTGTTTTTATCTTAAGAGATTTTAAAGTCACACTTATTCAAACCCCCCCCCCCTTTCTAAGTGTTTTTCTATCCTTCAGTCATGACATGCATTTGTAGTTTTCTGTAGGAGATGGATTTTTAGCTAATACAGATTTTAGTGATATCAAGATGCATGTTGTGACATCATTACCTGAACATCATGTGATGTTATATTTTTGTTATGTTTCATACTTTATCTCAGACTATATTTTAGGAAATAACTATCATGTGCTGATTGTATATCAGTAAGAGACCGAGCCATGGCCGGATTTTTTGCACCCTAATTTTTGAAAATTAGGTTAACTTGATTAACCCTAATTTATGTTCTTAAGGCCCAAGGCCTAGGATCTGCATATAAGAAGACAGTCAGTCCTACTTTTAGAAGTAGAGAATTGAAGTGAAGAATACTCTTTGTTGCGATTTGTGCTTTAGGTTTATTTGTTCTTAGTGTTTCTTGTGAGCCAAGCAATTGTTAATTTGATAATTATATTGGAGTGGGTTTTATTGAGTTGTTACTTGTTGTGTCACTCAAAGCTTTTAAGCAAGAGTCCTATGCAGGGCCGACCCTGTGCATGTGCAGGAAGTGCTACAGCACAGGGCCCCAGATTTTAAGGGCCCCAAAATTTTAAAAGGTCCAATTTTTTTTCTATAAATATTAATTGAAATAATAAAATGTTATGATAAAAATTCAATAAATCAAAAAATGATATAATAAAAACTCAATACATACAAAAATTGAGATAGATCAAAATTCAAAATAATTTTAATTAAATAAATTATTTATTAATACATAAATATAATTTTTATGTGTCTTTTTTAATTATTATAATTGTATTTATATTTTAAATTTGGGCCCATTTTCAAAATTAGATCGGGGCCTCTGCGTTGATTGGGCCGGCCCTGGTCCTATGTTCCTTGATTGAAGCTTTTAAGCAAAATCAAGATTTGTTTGAAGTGTGTCTTCACTTTATTCTTGTTTAACTTGTCTTGTTATCACTTTATTGTTGTCTTGTCTTACTACCACCGTCTCTAAAAACCGGATCTTCATTTGCGGAAGCCATCTGGATCTTTTAGAAACAGGTTACCTATAACATGCTCTGATGCCAATTGTAAGTACAAAGTGCGCCTTAGAGGGGGTAAATTAGGTTCTTAAAATATTTATCGGTGTTTGGAGATGATGGTATTATTTTTCTGGTTTGTGGTGATGTTATGAAAGATGTAAAGTACAAAAAAAATAAACGAAATGGTGATATATGATGGTTCCCCTCACAGTCTAAGAGTACTCCAGTCCCCTTTCAAACACGAAAGAGATTTTACTAGTGTAAGAAACTTACAAAAGGCTATGCAATCCACAAGAACAATCCTCTTGTGATTGACTAACAAATGATCAAGAGAACAATCCTCTCCTTGATCAAACCAAATGATTAAGAGAACAATCCTCTCATTAATCAAGCAACATTTGCTTCCAACCATCCTGGATAGCAAGTCAACAATAAACAATCTTATTTTCAATAATTCGGAAAAATAAGATATGAGTATACCAAGAACTTTTTGAATAGAGATTTGTATAATAATGATCACTTTGAGTGATGTATCAATCGATTTGGTCTTCCCTTCCAATAACAAAAATTCACAAGTACTTAAAGTAATAGATTGCTCAAGTATTTTCTAGTTTGGGTAATATGAAAGTGTGCAGAAAATATCTTGAATAAAGGTTGAAGAATGTGAATGTGAATTCTGAAAAAATCTACAAGTTTATTTTTGGAAGAGGTAATTTGTGATTTGAAATTCTTTGTATTTATATGTGTATAACACCCTTTTGAAACATGGAAAAAATATGATTAATTACCATGAACAAATGTCAATTTGAAATGAAATGGTTCCATGAAGTGGTGCATGAAAGGGTGTCCAAAAAGCTATTGGTTTTTCAGATTCGTACAGGGTGCAATCGATTGCACAAAAACAGCAATTGATTGCACAAGGGCCAACAACTATATTTTTTGGAAAAGCTTCAGCAAGCAATTGATTGCACCAATACAACAATCGACTGCACTAATAGGACAAAAATTCTGCTAAGTGTTTTTTAGGCAAATTTTGAAAAGGATTCAGTGAGCAATCGATTGCACCATAGTAGAAATTGATTGCATGGTAAGACAGAGGCAAATTTTAGCTACTGGAAGAGGGAGCAATCGATTGCTTGAAGTGTGCAATCGATTGCACATAATGAAAAATGTAATTTTTGTCTAAGTCTTTTGTGTTATGATTATGGCAAAGGTATGTAATGATCTTTGATGTTTTGAGCAACTAAGACTTAAGTATTTTATTAAAGTTATTGTTATACCTTCTTTTTAATGCTTGAACCATAGTCTTAACTAAAATGCTTTATGTTTGAATAACATCTTTGCCTTCTTGATACTAAGAGATTTGTCTTCATCAAAACAAAGTCTTTCATTGAGAAGCTTGAATTTACAAGTCACAACCCAACACCTCCACACTATCGTTCGTGTAGGAGTTGGCATTGCCGCTGTTCAATTATGTAAATGCTCCACGCACGTCTGAAAATCTATAATATTCTCCACACGTTTAAGGGTTTTCCACCTCCAAATCCCTTTTTTATGGTTGTTGCTAAGCTGTTTTTTTTTTTTTGCTGCAGAATTGTTGTATGTCATGTTTGTGATTTTTATGTAGCAGAAAGGACTTGATGGTGTTGCTTTATCATACGTGTAATTACAAACAAAAGATTATTATTTTGGTGAAAGAAAACCGAGCAATCAAATAGAAGAAAAAGAAAGCAACATAGGTTCTTGGTGTGTGGTAATCGGTGATGGCAAGATTGCAGCATGACAGACCAACGACTATGCACAATGAATTTTTTCGATGGTAGGAGCAAGGCGGTGTGTAATGGTGTTGGGTGACTTTTCTCTAAAACTTCTAAGATACAAGTGTAGTCATGATGTACTAAACATGTTATTTTAATAAAGAAATATGATGAACACATGGCATTATTTAGAACATCCGATTGATCAGAAGAAAGTTGGTGGAAAGCAGAGACATCTTAACCAATATTGAGGCATAAAGCGAAATTTATAAATAGGGCCTTTATAAAACTATTTTTTATATGAATAATTTAAATAAATTGTATTTTTTGGGTTTTTTAAGATGCAAAATTGTTCATTAAATCATCATAATTGATTTCTTATAAAATTTAGTTTTCAATAGATAAGAAATTAAAACTATTTAATCTTTGTTAAGACATCATTGATCTTAGATAAATTTTTATTAATTTTAATTTTAAAAACTAACGTTTCGCAAAAGCAACACTTAAGTAAATTGTTAACATTATTCTATAAGTATTGGAGAAAGAATAAATTGTTTTTACATAATTATGTATGTCGATTGGTTTATCATTTTCTAGCTATATAATTTTTTAAAGATTTTTAGTTCTGTAAATAAATCAAATTTGTTAATATATGTGTTTTCATTATGTTTTAATGAACATTCAAAATTAAGACAATATTCTTTTAACTTTTAATTATCTGATTATCCTATTTTCTCAATGCTAAAAAGAATTATACAATTTAAATTGTTCAATTCTATTTTAAAATGAAGTAATTGATTTATCTATTATGTATAAAAAATAATCAGCTTTAAATGATTTCTCAGAAGATTTAACAACTTCATTACCGATATTGTCATGAAATTGTTTCTTTCTAAATATAGTTTGTTTTCATGAAATTTGAATTCTATATCCATTTCAAAAGAATTTTTTTTAGCATTAATGAGAGCAATTTCAAAATTATGTTCCTTATTCATAATGTGGAAGTGCTAATGCCACACATTCTAGAATGAAAATAATATCTCTCATTAATCAAGGCATTAAAAGCCAGAATATATATATATATATATATATACAATGTATAAAGACTATGCCTAAATAATATGAGAGGATGTTACATATTGAAAACTAACGGTAATATATTAAATACAATTAGGTGACGTGGTATATGTGTGAGACCCCCCCGCAAGCTGGACTGTATATGTTAAAAAGTCCAAGCTTGGAAATATGAAAATCAAAGGCAGGTTTGTATAACTGCTTTGTTAAAAAGTCTGCTATTTGAGTTTGGGTGCTGATGGGAAAAAGTTTGATGAGGCCGGATTCAATCTTCTCGCGGACAACATGGCAATCGATCTCAATATGTTTTGATCTTTCATGAAAGGATGGATTGTGTGCTAGATAAATTGCTGAGTTATTGTCGCAGTATACTGAAGTAGGATTTGAAAGAGGGTTGTCAAGATCTTGAAAAAGGTAATGAAGCCATTGGACTTCACAAGCTAAAGTTGCTAATGCCCGGTATTCCGCCTCCGAGCTGCTCCTAGAGACTGTACTTTGCTTCTTGGATTTCCATGAGATTAAGGAAGTTCTGAGAAATACTGCATATCCTGTCACAGATTTCCTCGAAGTGGGGCAAGTAGCCCAATCGGAATCTGCAAAACCAGATAACATCATATTAGTAGTGGCAGAATAAAATAAACCTGTACCAGGGGCAGATTTTAAATATTGCAGCACACGAATAGCAGCTTTAAAATGAACCAGTTTCGGATTAGAAATATATTGACTAAGTTGTTGGACAGCAAAGGTTATATCTGGTCGAGTAGTAGTTAAATAAAGAAGTCGCCCAATAAGTCTCCTATATTGAGATGCATCCTCAAAGGGAGGAGAATCAAGAGACTCGAGCTTAATGGAAGGATCATAAGGTGTTTTAGAGGGCTTGGTAGCAAGGTGGCCAGAATCTTCCAAAAGTTCTAAAGTATACTTTCTTTGATTAATGATTATCCCTTGTGAAGATCTGGCTACCTCGATGCCTAGA
Organism: Vicia villosa; assembly: GCF_029867415.1. NCBI lineage: Eukaryota > Viridiplantae > Streptophyta > Magnoliopsida > Fabales > Fabaceae > Vicia > Vicia villosa. The sequence goes on along the minus strand of NC_081185.1, from coordinate 60,422,548 downwards.
AAGAATCTAAGATTTCCCAAGTCCTTAATTTTAAAACAATCATGGAGAAAGGTTTTCACAAATTTAATTTCATCAATATTATTTCCAGATAAAAACAATATCATCAACGTATATCAATAAGGCAGTAAAAGAAGATGCGGTATGTTTAGTAAATAAAGAGTAATCAGCAAGAGAATGTTTATATCCAATGGAAATTAAAGAATCAGAAAGTTTGGAGTACCATTGTCTGCTAGCTTGTTTAAGTCTATAAATGGACTTTTTAAGCTTGCAAACTTTGGTAGTAGAAGAAACCAAATCATTAAGAAGTAACCCCTTGGGTAAAGTCATGTATACCTCTTCATGTAAATCACCATGTAAAAACGCATTATTAACGTCTAATTGTTCTAAAAACCAACCTTTTATAGAAGCTAAAGCAAGGAGAGATCTTACCGTGGTGAGTTTGACAACGGGAGAGAACGTGTCAAAATAATCAATACCTTCAACTTGAGTGTATCCTTTGGCCACAAGACGAGCTTTGTAGCGCTCAATAGAACCATCTGCATTGTATTTTATTTTGTACACCCATTTACAACATATGGGCTTCTTATTATTGGGTAAATCAACTATGGACCATGTGTTGGTGGAAATTAAAGCATCTAATTTAGTTTTCATAACATTATTCCAACATTCAAGTTTACAAGCTTGATTATAAGTGGTTGGTTCAGTTTGAGAAGAGATGGAAAGGCAAAAAGCTTTATATTTAGGAGAACAATTATCATATCGTAAGACGGAAGATAAAGGAAAGGGAGTACCGTGAGAAGTAACATTGGTGGTAGGATGTTGTTGAAGAAGGTTGCAATGATAATCATTTAGGTAATTTGGAGGTCGACTAGTCCGGGTGGACTGCCGTAAAGGAAAAGGGGGAGGTGTGGATGGGGAAGGATTAGGGTGTGGGGAAGGATTAGGGTGTGGGGAAGTATTAGGTGGTATGAAAGTTTCAAGGGCAGAGGAAGGGGGAGTGGATGGAGGAGGGGACTGTGGTGGTATATATGGTGTAATGTGTTGTAAAGGTTGAAGTGGTTCTAAATCTGGTTCATAGGTTTCAGGGGGGATGTGTGAGGTATTGGTCTTATTAGTGATAGGTTTGTTAAAGGGGAAAACATTTTCATAAAATACTGCATTTCTAGAAACATAAAATTCATGAGATTGTAAGTCATATAATAAGTACCCTTTAGTGCCATTCCTATATCCTAAAAAAACACTTTTTCTAGCACAAGGGTCAAACTTAGTTCTATGAGCATGGATAGTAGAGGCAAAAGTAAGACAACCAAAACATTTTAAATGCAATAATGTGGGAGGTTTGTTGTAAAGATGTTGAAATGGGGACCTATTCTTTAATAAGGGAGAGGGAATACGGTTTATAAGATGCACAGCATGCTGAATAGAAAAATGCCAAAAAAATTTAGGGATGTGAGCTTGAAAGGAAAGAGCTCTAGCAACATTTAAAATGTGCTGATGTTTTCGTTCAACCAAGCCGTTTTGTTGAGGGCATTCAACGCAAGAACGTTGATGCAAAATTCCTTTTGAGTTAAATAAATCATTCATTAAAAATTCAGGACCGTTATCACTTCTTAGACATTTCAAAGACATACAAAATTGGTTTTCAATGAAGGATATGAAAGTAGAGATGTGTTTCCTTGTTTCACTTTTCATTTTCATTAATATTATCCAAGTAAATCTACTATAATCATCTACAAGTGTAAGAAAATATTTATGGCCATCAATAGAAGGGATAGAATAGGGACCCCAAATGTCAGCATGAACAAGATCAAATATTTTAGAAGATAAAGTAGTACTAACAGGGTAAGGAAGATTTTTATGCTTTGAAAAATGGCAAATATCACAAGGCCCAGTTTTATTAAAAGGTATAAAGGGGAATTGAATAGAGATACATTTGTGAATATGATCAGAAATATGACCTAACCTATGGTGCCATACTTTGGCATTATTTTCTAAACTAAAGGTAGTGTTATAAGTAGAAGCAGGAAGGGAAAAACAGGATTGAGGTTGGGCATCTAAAACATATAGGTCACCAAATCGTTCAGCTAAACCAATCATTTGCTGGGACAAATTCTGCAATATAAGACATTTATCATTGTGAAAAAAAAACAGGAGGAATCCACAGTTAATTGGGTGACAGAAATTAAATTCACATTAAAGGAAGGTATGTAATAAACATTATCTAAGGTTATATGGTCAGAAAGAATCACAGTGCCAGAAATGGTGGCATTGGTGGCAGTGCCGTTGGGCTTATTCATGGAAAAAGGTGGAATATTCTTATAGTGAATAAAATTAGATAGAGAGTAAGTTATATGGTGCGTTGCACCAGTATCTATGATCCAAGGTATAGAAGACTTACCTAAAGGAGAAGAAATGGTATTGACATTACCAGCCGAAGATATGACGGAATTGATCTCAGAGTCAAGCGGTGTGGAAGCTTGAGGATTGTTTGTTGTTAACTGTTGTTGAAGGAGATTGATAAGTTGATGATACTGATCCTAAAGATTCCCATTGGTGCAGTTATAGGGGGAAGTTTGATTAGAAGATGTCTCTGCAGAAGTGGAATTAGCAGAGGGATATTTGGGACGTTGTTGGAATCCAGGAGGATAACCATGTTTTACAAAGCAGTGTTCAACGGTATGATTTGTTCTGCCACAATGTGTGCAGACCCGATGAGAACCTTGAGAGTGTCCACGACCCGTGCTATTCTGGTTTCGACCACGTCCTCTTGAAGAATTTTGTTGGAAACCGCGAGCACCCCCATGATATGATTGGACCTGAGAGACAAGGGGTTGGTGTTCAGTGGTGGGGTTTGGAAGGGTAAGTTGCTTCTCTTGACCGAGAACAAGGGAAAAAGCCTTTTCTATGTTAGGCAAGGGTTCAAGGATCATGATTTGAGATCGGATATGACAGTATTGCTCATTGAGACCTTTCAAGAATTTTAAAACCTTATCTTGATCACGAAATTTTCGAAGGTCTGAGACGGCGCCGCAGGTGCATGGGATGGCACAAGTGCAGTCCCTTATTGGTTGAAAGGTGTCTATTTGCTCCCAAATAGATGTTAATTGTGTATAGTAATTGGAGACATCCAGTGTGCCTTGCTGGAGACGAACCAAATCATCTTGTAAATCAGAGATGCGGAAGATATCTCCCTCAGAGAAACGAGTGCGTAAATTTTCCCATACAGTGTGAGCGTTGTCGATCCATAGAATAGACTAGGCAATTGAATCAGAAAGCGATCTTTGTAACCAAGATAACATTAAATTGTTGCAGCGAATCCACGGATCATGAAGAGGATTATTGTTGGGAGGTTTGGGAAAAGTACCGTCAATGAAGCGTAATTTGTTTTTGGAAATAAGAGCCACTTTCATTGATCGAGCCCAAGAGATATAATTCTTGCTGTCAAGAGGAGGAGTAACAAGAATCAGTGTAGGGTTTTCATTAGGATGAATATAGTACGGATTTGAAGGATTGGTTGAAAAATCGGTGAAATTTGTGTCCGCCATAGTTTTAGGGTTTTGAGAGCAAGGATTGAAGGTATATAAAAGGGGGAAAATGGTGAAGAGAACAAAAACGAGGGTTTGAATTTGTAGAATCTTGTTGATTTGGATTTGACAGATGTTGATGAAGATTGTAGATTGTTTTGAAGATCGGTGATTTGGAGAACGATGAATCTGGTGTGTTGACGAAAATTTCTGGATAACGGCAAGAATTTGGTGAATCTTGGAAGAAGAAAAATGATGAAGCAAGAATGTGTAGATAAAGAAAATAACGAAAAATTGAAAGAATTTGAGAGTTTTGGTGTTTCTTGTGAAAGACAAGTTTCTGAAGGAAATCTGGGAAATGCTCCAAGTAGGTAACACGTGGAAAACAAATTGACACAAGGAGAGAGATAAAGCATAGAGAAAATGGGAGATAAGGGTATTGAAAAACGTAAAAGAAATTGAATATCAGAGATATGCATCTGATACCATCATAATGTGGAAGTGCTAATGCCACACATTCTAGAATGAAAATAATATCTCTCATTAGTCAAGGCATTAAAAGCCAGAATATATATATATATACAATGTATAAAGACTATGCCTAAATAATAGGAGAGGATGTTACATATTGAAAACTAACGGTAATATATTAAATACAATTAGGTGACGTGGTCTATGTGTGAGACTTATATTTCTCAAAAATGTAATTAGACATTTCAACTGTTCTACAACAACATTAATATACATATCATTAGATTTAAAATTTACTGCAAATAATATCTCATACCAAATAATCATGCCTAACAAAAACTCAAAATTTTCAAACTCATAAGTTGTTAAAGACAGCATCACTCTTTAATTTAAGTTGGTCGTTAACTTCTCCTAGTTTCAATGAATCATCTCTTATTTATGAAACTTAAAATCTATAAGATTTTGCACTTTCAATACAACTTTTTTAACGCGTTTGTGACATAGATTTAAGGGTTAAAATATGGATATGATTTTGTAGAAGCTTTATGGATAGACAATGTCTCTTTCTCACATTAAAGGCACCCAATCCTAATCCTAAATAAATAGTTAAATTCAATTAATAACTAAACAATTTTTTTTTAAAAAGAAAGTTATGCACTATAGAAATGTACGAATTGTGACACATATAAGTATGGCTCTCCTTCTTCCAAGTCACTCTTTCTCCAATTATATGATGTTCACGTTATATCAAACAGTATAAAGTATACTGGTGATTGGTAAAGGAATAGACAAATGTATGAAATGACATTCTTTTCCAAAATTTTGACAACGTTATGATTTGAATACATGAGTCAGATTATGTTTAATCACACATCATATATGTTTGTAGCAACATTGAATGCATGCTGCTTCCTCTTACTTTCTATTATTAACCTTCAAATTAAATACATACGTGTACATACACACGCCTTCGATGCGTTTTCAAAACGGAAAAATAAAAATATCAAGAAATTATTTAATGCATCAAAAACTTAAAATTAAAAGCTATATGAAAGATATATGAATTAATAATTTTCTCTGATGCTGCTATGAGCCGCGTGGTCTTTTATTAAGCATAAGCTAAAACTATCACAAAAATGTCATGATATCTTTGACAATTATTGATGCTTTTGTTGCCTATAAATCATCACCTTCTATCTTTCCATATCACACATTTTTTATATATTTTATCAATTATAGTAACTTAAGTGATTATTCAAATAAGCTGTTCTTCTAAGTGTAAGGGCATCCTTCTTGAAGGTATATGCTTTTTAGTCATCTTTTTGTCTGTTTGAAATTTAATGTCTAAAGTATGTTTATGTACATATTAACCTATTTTTTTCAGAGGATGTATATATAAACTTTGTTACATAGGTAATAGTTAACATAGTTTAAATATATAATTATATTTTTTTTATAAATGATAATAGATATTATGCATATTTGAGCAAAATACTATTTTGACATAACATTGTTAATTTATTTATGAGTAATATGGATCAAATGCATGATTAATTATTTAATTAAATGATTAAGTACTACAACACAAGACCTAGTTATATTTATTAATTAATCACCCCTTAAAAATAATTAATTAAATTTAAATATATATATATATATATATATATATATATATATATATATATATATATATATATATATATATATATTTCAGGGGACTAACTAACTAGTACTAGGTTAAATAACCAACTAACAATGATTTTTATAATATTAATTTGGTAAAAGGTTCAACTTAGCCTTATTATAATAATTAAAAACTTGTAACGTAAGCTCAACAAATCCAGTCACATGCTTTGACTTCTAGCTAGATGTGACCGTACTTGTGAAGTGTCAACTTAATATCAACTACATCACCTGTCCCACAATAACTAGCTTATGTCACTTACAAAAAATTTAAAAAAATAATGAATTGATAAAATATAATTAAAAAATTTATTAAATTAATGTATTAACTATTGATATATTTCAATCACATAAATTTCTAGTGAAAATTTTAATTTTAAAATAATACATAGAATATTAATTAAATACAATTAAAATGACAATATTTATGACCTTATATTTGTTCACTTAAATTCTAATATCTGGATTATTTGATAAAAAAAAAAGTAACAATATTTATGAAAATATATATAATTTTTTTGTGGGAAGAAATTATATGTGTCTATTTATTATTTCTTCTGTTTATTTTTATATATTTTGTTTTTGAATTGTTACAATTTAAAACAATTAATAAATTTATTTATTTTTAATATTATTATTTATAATAATTTTTTTTATATATTTATTTCGTTCTCTACAATAAGCAACAAAAAGTATTTTTAATAATTTATAATTAATAATATATTAAACTTAGTAAACAATAAATATTATTTTTAATATATAAAATAATAAAAATGCAAGAAGTAATTATTATTATTATTATTATTATTATTATTATTATTATTATTATTATTATTATTATTAACTGTTTCTTAACATCTTATCTTATTATATGTAGCTATGGACCCAATTTCAGACCCACCATTTGAAGAAGCATACAAGACCCTCTTGAACAAGACACAAAACAATTCAAATGACTCCCACAACAGCAATAACAACCTTGCGGTGGTGGTCGAGGAATGCGAACTTCCAATGATCGATTTGAGTCATTTAGAAAACAACAATGAAGCAGTAAGAGAAAAATGCAAGTTTGAGATAGCTAGGGCTTCACAAGAATGGGGTTTTTTCCAGGTTATAAACCATGGAATACCAAATGACATTTTTATTAGGTTGAAATGTGAACAAGAGAAAGTGTTTAAGCTTCCATTTGATAAAAAGACGAAAGAGGATAAGTTCTTGCAATTTTCTTCTGGTAGTTATCGTTGGGGAACACCTTCTGCCACATGTGTTGGACAGTTATCTTGGTCAGAGGCATTTCATATCCCTTTAAAGGATGTTTTAGGAACCACTACTGAGGCAAATACTCTTAGGTATGTATTTTTATGTTTACTCAATGCTACTCCTTTGAATTCATCTTAATTGGCTATTATAATGTTTATGTTTATATAGTGAAAATAAAGGTAATTTATGCCTAACAAATTTATCAACGGACAGGAGGTGATCTTGAGTAATTTTATCTGGGATATCAAAAAAATAAAGAATTATATATAATATCTTTAAATAATTTACAAAAATTATTAGTTGATATTTTTTTACAGAATGATTAGTTGATTTAACGGATATTAATTATCTTAAGGGAAAAAAGGGAATGCACAGACAGTGTAAAGTATTTTTACACTGTCAACCAATGAGAGACATGCATCAGAATAAATCTCATTTTTAATTTTAAAAAACTGAAATTATATGACAAATTAAAGCATTTTGATTGGTTGTATGTGTAAACTGTTTTACACTGACAGTGCACTATCTTTAAACTCTTATCTTAATGTAGGATGAAACTCAGAAGAAAAAAAAATTTCAAATAAAAAAATTTTAAATTTAATTACAATTTTGATTTTTCTATTTTACATAATTTATTGAATTAATTCTTCTATTTTAAATTCAAATAATTTTGGTCTCACTCATATTTATTATGTTCAAAAATTCAAAAATCATTGATACATCCATTATTTATAACTTATCTATAAAGTTTCACCAAAAAAGTTTCTATTACAATTTATCATATTTAACAAGTGACATGTCATTTTAAAATTGACACATCTCTAATTTTAAGTTTAAAAATAAGAAACAAAATCACAACTGCTTGAATTTATATTAAGAAAATTAATATTACAAATTAAATAAAATAGAAGGACCAAATTATAATTAACTCTAAATTTTATGAAAAAATTTATACCATCACGTTTTATAAATATTTAGTTTTTTTAATCACAAATAAAGTATTATTTGTGGATGATTGTGATTCACTACCTGTGTAAAATATTTTACACAGATAGTGTATAACAATTATATATATATATATATATATATATATATATATATATATATATATATATATATATATATATATATATATCTCACAATCAAGGTTGTCTTTAAGACTTTACAAGACATTCTAATGTATTTAGAATAAAATTAATTATAATTAAATCATGGATAAATAGAAATTTATTTATTTTAAACGCGATGCCTATTTGCTTTTTCATTATTGTACTTTGGTAGAATTGTAAAAATATTATAACAGTTTTATTGATAAGTATGATTTTAAATGTAATTATAATAAAAATTAAATATTTTATCAATTAATCTAAATGTTTTATTATGAAAATTTTTTATATTAATATACTTAACTTAAAGATTATTTTTTATCTTTGTAATTTTTAAAAGTTTTTAATTTCAAAAACGTATTTTCTTTGGCAAGCACCTGGCTCATAGTTGAGGCCAAGTGTCATTTTCATACAGATCGATCTTGGCCAAATTGACCCCTACATATTAATTATACACAAGTGGATTCTTGTTTGTCAACTCCTCCTGCGATTCTCATCACGACCCCTACTCTAGGATTTATTCACGTCCCCCCTCACGTGTGATTTTGCTTAAGAAGAAGTTTTGAATTACAAAACTATCCCTTCATTAATTTTTATCAATTTTGACAGATTTCTACCGGTCCAATTACATACTCAATCCAACAATTAGATCAGACCGTTACTCTCTCCAATTTCTGTTCAGTCGGTTCAACCAGCCGGTTTAATCCATTTTTAAAACACCGATACCATCCATAAATAATAAGTGACTACACATAATTTGAATTCCATAGTTAATGACAAAAACAATGGTCCCAGTAGCCCTAAGGAAC